>NC_090356.1:3138070-3228070 GCF_035084215.1 Heptranchias perlo | reverse complement strand
AGCCAAAAAGGCTCGGCTCCACCAGTGAAACGGTGCACTGGGGGGAGGGAGGGGTTTGAAATCGTCCAATTCTGGTCTCTCGCGCATCCCCGATTTCCTTCATCCCACCATTGGCGGCCGTACCTTCAGCTGCCTGGGCCCTAAGCTCTGGAATTCCCTCCTAAACCTCTCCGCCTCTCTACCCTCCTTTAAGATGCTCTTAAAACCTCCCTCTTTGACCAAGCTTGGTCACCTGTCCTAATATCTCCTTATGTGGCTCGGTGTCAAATTTTGCCTGATTAACGCTCCTGTGAAGGGTCTCGGGATGTTTCACTATGTTAAAGGCGCTATACAAGTTGGTGTTGATTTTAAAATCAACTAAAAGAAAAATATGTTAAAGTATTTCTGCTTGTTTGCAGCAACCACAAATATTTCGGCTGTGAATGTCCCCGATAAAAAGCTCTTGTCGGAAGGACTGAAAGAACTGGAAGCAGGAGACAGGAAAGACAAAGGCAGTGATGTAATCTGCATTGAGGATTGATGAGAGGGACCCAGGGGGCAACTCTCAGACTTCGAGCAGTCGATTCCACCTCCATACTCCCAGAGTTCTTTAAACTTTGTCAGAAAACTTGAACTGTTTTCGTTTGGGGGGCTCTGCTCACTTGTACATATTTGCACTTTTTTCGCACGTTCGTGGAAGACTATTCCTGTTACATTGACTGTTGTTTGAGGGAGGATAACGCCAGAGGCTAGGGGTGTGGGGCGAAGAGACAAGTAAAGCGAGATCCCAACCAGAGGTGGTAAACTCTGGAATATCAAACCAATTCTACAGATTGTGCTACTCATAATAACCCCCTGTACAATCAACCACCCCTAACCCCCAGTAAATATACCATCCCTAATCACTAGTACACCATCCCTAATCCCTAGTACAATGTACCATCCATAATCCCCAATACAATACACCATCCCTAATCCCTGATGCAATGTACCAACCCCAATCCCAGTACAATGTACCAACCCCAATCCCAGTACAATGTACCAACCCCAATCCCAGTACAATGTACCAACCCTAATGAAAGGGTGTAGGATTCTTCGGCATTCTCATGGTAAAGTGGGTCACGGATCAATCAGCACGTGGAACCATTCAGGGTGGGGGGGAAACACTCGGGGAACCCTGATTTCCTACATGGCCAGTCTGCCCGTCCCCAGTACACGGCACTCCCACAGCCCGTATGTTATACATCATCCGGGTTTAGTTCAGCCTGGTTTGGAACGAGTAATGCTCCTCCTTGTTCTGGTTGGGGTGTTGAGAGTTCTCCCCAGCTTGGCTTCCATGTGTTAGCATGGCAGAGACATTCATACCCCCTTACAACCCCCACCAATGCAGTTTTTTGAGGTGATGGAACAAAGAATTAGTGCCATTGGATGCGTCGTGCTGATTACCGTTTAGTATTATGTAGGATGTTTGGCGAGACTGGACACCTACCCACTTCAGAAGGACCACACGCCAGGGAACTGCTCCTGATCACGATGACCAATACGATGCTGTACGAGAGGTTTAGTGTGTTACTGATAACCCAGAGGAATTTGTTCAGGTTTATTCCCTGTTTCTCGTCAACTGCCCAATGGTCTGGTGGGTCGAGGTGTCTTCCACTGTCGAGCTGAGTCACACAGACCAGAGGGGTCCAGGTTTGACACTGATCTGTGCTGAGTTAGTTGAATTTAGCTTGGATGGGACATGGGGGTTCCTGGAATTAGTCTCAGTGCCACTGAGCCAGGCCAGTGGGGAATAAAATCAGCCCTGCTTGTTCCTGATTTATAGCCAGTGATCTGCTGGAAAGCGGCGATCAGGTGAGGGCAGGATTGGGCTCAACAAATGATGTCTCCCGCCGTCACTGGCAACAATCACGCATGAAGAATGGCCAATTGGATGAAGTACTGGGGGATGCCTGGGACCCCCCATACCCCTGTACCCCAGTCAGAGTCGGCGCCTTCAGGAGAGGGCGAGAAGACGAGGTGGGGGGCGGTATCCCAATTCTCATTTCTGTCGTTCTGCCGAAGATTGATAGTTTTATGAAGCTCATCTGTAATAACTTTTTTTTCACCAAATGTTATTTAAGTTGCTTTATTAAACTCAGTGAAACCATGAACAATGAAACCTCAGTGACTGTTTAAAGCCACATTTTATAAATTGAGATGATGTGTCTGAACTCATCGAGGTTTAGGTTTCTGAGCTGAGCATTTTACATTGTGTGTGACGTTCATTCCCTCCCTTGCCATCCCTCTCTCGTTATTTCTTTCCCTCTCGCCCTCCTTCCTTCCCTCTTCGGTCTTTCTCTCCGTTACTCCTTACTATGTTAAAGGCTCTATGTAAATACAAGTTGTTCCTCTCCACCTTCCTCCTTTCCCTCACCTTTCCTTCCTGCACTCCCTCATTCCTTCTCTTTTTCCCTCTCTCACCTACTTCTTCCCAGTCTCATTTCCCTCCCTCCTTTCCTCCTCTTTCTTTCCCTCCCTCTCCCACTTTTGTTCTCTGTCTCCCCACCCACTATTTTTTTCCTCTATAAAGGCACTGAGCACTCGCTGAGGTTCCATGGGCATCGGGGGGGGGGATGCCCATTCTTCACGTGTGAAGGGGGTGGGGGAAGCATTGGGGACCAGGAGAGCTGCAGCTGAGGCTGATCCCGTTGTCAGACAAGAAGTTTCCAGCACAGGACAGTGGTCGAGAGCAGGACTGCACGGGCCAGCGTTCCGGCTGTGGGCTGTGGGCGTCCCACCCGTGCTCACTGCATCCATCAGACGCTGCCCAGAATCGTCAGTCACAGGTGATGCTGATTCTTGGAGGAGGCAAAAAAATAAAAACTGAAGCCAATCTCAGGAAAAACTGGGAAAATCATCCTCACTTTTCTGAGCCAATCAAAGATGCTTCAGGAGATGATGCATAACTAGATACAAACTGGTAAACACCAGACACATCTGGTGATGACAAACAGAAGAGTCAGTGGTTCGACTTTTATATTTTGCCGATTTCTCACGCATCCCGGCTCAGTTCCTCTTTTCCTGCTCTACCACCCCCCCTCCCCAATCCAGTGCTAGGGTTTAGGGTGTTGGTGTGAGGGTGATTTGATAAAGGATCTCTTTGCTTAACAGTGTTGTGTTATAAATGTAAATGGTAAGTATTGCATTGTTCACTTGGTTTAATACACGGGAGACCATCTGAGAGAAATCCCAGCCATTTGCACATATCCACTCAGAATTCCAGTGTTTTAACTTGTTTATTTTTTTTAAAACAGTACCTTGTAAGGTGTTATTGTATTTTCTGTGTACAGAATTTACTGCTATCCTACTTGAGATTAATAAGCTATTTGGTAAGAAAGTCTCTCACAAATTGAAAGGCTTTACCTGACTGTATAAACTCGAAGTGCATCTTAATACAGTCCCTAAAAACACGGCTTTGTGTTTCTGTCTCTTTCCTCTTCACATCAGTCAGGCTGAAGCCAACACTCTCATAATCATAATTTACAAAGCTGTAAACCATGGGTGTTGGCCCCCTGCACTGGCCCATTTGGGTAAACGCACCATGTACTTTGATAGTGGGCCATTGAGGCCAAACTGGATCCCCAGTCTATGCTATCAGCTGGGAAGGGGGAGTGTAGGGGCACTAAAGTTTGATACAGTGCTCCTGAGCTAGACTGTAAAATCAGCCAACTGGATAATAAGCATCTGTGAGTGTCAGATGAAGATAGGAATGAATTCAGCTGTGCATTCTCCCTCCCATGACAATTAAATAACCTTCTGATATTTACTGTCTCAGCTCACGTGAATAATGATCACTTAAATGTGGTACTTGGGGGGGCTACTGGCATCTATGGAACTGTAACCCCCCAGGAAGGGTCAGCCCCCCCCCCCCCCAGGGGAGAAAGCTGGAGGTGGGGAGTGATAAATGGCACCAAGAATTCCTGTGACAACAGGAACAGTCCACTTAACATTGGCCTCCAAGTTGGTCCTTAGAGTGGATGTGATCATTCCAAATAGGAAGGATATTGCCATTCATCAATTAACTGTAACTAGTTGCAAAAGAGACTATTTATCATTTAGCAGAACAACACACTTGTAACTGTCCAGACTTTGATTTTTGACACCAAAAAGGACAGACAAATGTTTTACTGATCAAGTTTTTTTTCCCTTTCCAATCGAGGTGTTTAAAATGATAAAAGGATTCGATAGAGTAGATACAGAGAAACTATATCATATATATATATGTAAAAAATCTATATTCCCAGAAGCATGCCTGTTATGTTAAAGAGCTATGCAAAAGCTGCAAAAATAATTCACATCACAAAAATGCTACATCCAAGGCCTGCTTTATTTTGGTTCTATTTCGAAGTTACACCACGTCCATTGGATGTGTCCAGGGTGAGACAGAGGATGTGCTGAGTTATAAAGGCAGGGATTTTATATTATATCCTACACAGTGTATCATTTTGTTAAGGTGGAGCTGTGTCCCTTTAGAGAACAAAGTTTAATTGTTAAGTAAACAGCCTGTTTGGTTTTTTAAAAATTATTTCTCAGGATGTGCGCGTTGCTAGCAAGGCATTTATTGCCCATCCCTCGAGAAGGTGGTGGTGAGCTGCCGCCTTCTTGAACCGCTGCAGTCCGTGTGGCGAAGGTGCTCCCATAGTGCTGTTAGGTAGTGGAAGGCACAGAAAACAAGGGCGAAAAACAAATAGGGCCATACTGCAAAATAAAACTAAGATGACTAGCAATCTTAAAAAGACAAGACTAAAGGCATTGTGTCTTAATGTGCAGAGCATTCGCAATAAGGTAGATGAATTAACAGCGCAGATAGATATTAACGGTTATGATATAGTTACGATTACGGAGACATGGCTGCAGGGTGACCAAGGATGGGAACTGAACATCCAGGGGTATTCAATATTTAGGAAGGACAGGCAAAAAGGGAAAGGAGGTGGGGTAGCGTTGTTAGTAAAGGAGGAAATCAATGCAATGGTGAGGAAGGATATTGGCTCGGAAAATCACGATGTGGAATCTGTATGGGTGGAGCTAAGAAACACCAAGCGGCAGAAAACGTTGGTGGGGGTTGTCTATCGGCCCCCAAACAGTAGTGGAGATGTAGGGGAGGGCATTAAACAGGAAATTAGAGACGCATACAAGAAGGGTACAACTATAATCATGGGTGACTTTAATCTACATATAGTCAAACCAAATTAGCAATAATACTGTGGGGGAGGAATTCCTGGAGTGTGTACATGATGGTTTTCTAGACCAATACGTTGAGGAACCAACTAGAGAACAGGCGATCCTGGACTGGGTATTGTGCAATGAGAAAGGATTAATTAAGAATCTTGTTGTGCAGGGTCCCTTAGGGAAGAGTGACCATAACATGGTAGAATTCCTCATTAAGATGGAGATTGAAGTAGTTGATTTCGAAACTAAATAAAGGAAATTACGAAAGTATGAGGTGCGAGTTGGCTATGATAGATTGGGGAACTTTACTAAAAGGGATGACGGTGGATAGGCCATGGCTAATATTTAAAGAACGTCTGCAGGAATTACAACAATTATTCATTCCTGTCTGGCACAAAAATAAAACAGGAAACGTGGCTCAACCGTGGCTTACAAAAGAAATTAAGGATATTAGATCCAATGAGGAGACATATAAAATTGTCAGAAAAAGCAGCAAGCCTGAGGATTGGGAGCAGTTCAGAATTCAGCAAAGGAGGACAAAGAGATTGATTAAGAGGGGAAAAATAGAGTATGAGAGTAAACTAGCAGGGAACATAAAAACTGACTGTAAAAGCTTCTATAAATATGTCAAGAGAAAAAGATTAGTGAAGACAAATGTTGGTCCCTTACAGTCAGAAATGGGGGAAATTATAATGGGGAACAAAGAAATGGCAGAACAATTGGTTCTATCTTCACAAAGGAGGACACAAATAACCGCCCAGAAATGATAGGGAACCAAGGGTCTAGTGAGAGGGAGGAACTGAAGGAAACCAGTATTAGTAAAGAAAAAAGAAAAAATTAATGGGGCTGAAGGCTGACAAATCCCCAGGATGTTGACCCAGCGACGACCTAGGAACAGCTGATATTTGTCCAAATTAGGGTAGCATGTGACTCGGAGGTTTATGGTGTTCCTATGACATCATCACACCAGCGTGTTTTACTGCAGCAGGTATAAATATACCATCACACTAGTGTGTTTTACTGCAGCAGGTATAAATATACCATCACACTAGTGTGTTTTACTGCAGCAGGTATAAATATACCATCACACTAGTGTGTTTTACTGCAGCAGGTGTGAATACACCATCACACTTGCGTGTTTTACTGCAGCAGGTATAAATATACCATCACACTAGCGTGTTTTACTGCAGCAGGTGTGAATACAACATTAGTCTTCAAACAATGAACGAGTGCTCTATTTGAAAAAGCACCACAGAAGAACACTGATTGTGTGATCACAGCTATGGGACTTCCTTGGTGCCTCAGTCGGAGTAAAGACAGTGAGTAGCTGAGCTAGGCAGACCAGAAAAGTCCTAGGTTTGATCCTCAACCTTTACTGAGTTAGTTGGCCTCAGTGATCCTGGGCTAGCGAGAAATTCAATCAGGGTTCGTGGTCCCATTCGCTATCCAGCGATCCTTGCTGGAAGTGTTAGGGGGGGGGGGGAGACAATGTGGGGTTCAGTTGTGATTAAATAGTTTGCCGACAACACAAAGAGTGGAATCAAACCCAAGCAAGGAGTCAATGCCTCAGGAAAGAAAGGTTTGGGTGGTGGGGGGGGGCGGGGAGAGGGGGGTGAAAGAAAGAATAAATAACCAGAACTTCTTGTGGCTGCACAGTTTCAGATCATTGTTCTAACATTTAGACTCAGTGATTCTCTTCCCTAGAGATTATGGGGCACTGTAAGCAGTAATGATTCACAATTTAAGGGCAATTTAAGCCATTATTCTCAAATATGGTTCAGTGCAACTGCACTGGTATCCAGAGGGGGGGGGTTAAAATGCCATTTGCCCAGGTAGCCAATATCTCCGTGACCACCCCCCCCCCCCCCCCCAACAAGAGATCTCTGCGCTCCTCCAATTCTGGTCTCTTGCGCATCGCCAATTTCATTGCCCCACAATTGGCGGCCGTGCCTTCAG
The DNA here is from genome assembly GCF_035084215.1 of Heptranchias perlo. NCBI lineage: Eukaryota > Metazoa > Chordata > Chondrichthyes > Hexanchiformes > Hexanchidae > Heptranchias > Heptranchias perlo. The sequence continues at coordinate 3,220,924 of NC_090356.1, read as the reverse complement.
CTGCCTAGGCCCTAAACTCTGGAATTCCTTCCCTAAACCTCTCTGCCTCTTTCTCCTCCTTTAAGACGCTCCTTAAAACCTCTCTCTTTCAGCAAGCTTTTGTTCACCTGTCCAAATATTTCCTTAAGTGGCTCAGTGTCAATTTTTGTTTAATAGTCGCTCCTGTGAGGTTAAAGGTGCTATACAAATGCAAGTTGTTGTTAGATGGAATCGGCAAAGGACACATTTTACCCTCTACTCCCCAACCAGTCCTCGTGTTGCCTTAGGCAGAACCACGAGTTGATCAGGAGCAAAAGAGCAACATGGCTAAAAGAAAGATATGCGATTACAGAGGGCATCTTTCAGAAACATCTCAAAGTGTTTCATTTGCAATGAATTTACTATAAAGGGCAGGGACGGCTGCTTTTTAGGCAAAAGTTGCTGCCATTTTGCACACAGCAAGATCCCCCAAACAGCATTGAGATAAATGAGCAGTTAATGTGTGTTTTTTTTTTTAAAAGTGTTGCATTCAGACCCACTTGGTTGAGGGAGGAATATTGGCCAGGGTGCCAGAACTCCCTGCTCCTCTTCGAATAGCACCATTGCATCTTTAATATCCACTGTAACCTCTTGAACAGGCAGGCCAGACCTTGGTTTAATGTCTCATCATAGGTTGGCACCTCTGACAGTGGAGCACTTCCCCTGTTCTACACTGGGTGGGTAGGGGAATAGAAGAGAGAAAAACTAACAGAAAGGGGGAAAAGACTCAAATAGTGACCTGCTTTAAAAGTGCAATAGTTCTTTGAATGTCCAATCCCCGATCTATCCAATATCAATCTCTTTATTGTAATATGATCTTGTCAAAACAGCCCATCAATTCATAGCATTTACATAATCAGCAGCATATACATACACACGGATCCTGATTATAATAGATTCATGCATAGATCAGTCAAGAGCCACTGCTTGTTTTAAATCTACAGTCCTACAAGTTGTTGGCAAGTAGAACCAAACTCTGATTCCTCTAATAGTAATCAAATCGTTACCGTCACATATATACAGCCGGTTTTCAGGACACAATCCTCGATTGTACCTCAAGGTTGTGTTATATTGTTAAGTTTTTTTTCTCTTTCTTTTTCAAATCAGCATCTCTGACACTTTAATAGATGTAGGCATCTGAGATGGTTTCTGAAATGTCACTGAGTGCATGTATATAACATATACACAAGTGTGCAGATTTGGAACCCCACAACACTTTTTTGGGGGAAAAAACCGTGGCTGATTTGGTTTCCTAGGAAGCAGTTAGATTAGTCAAATCTGCTAAATGCAGGTTCCAGTGGTGTGTCGTAACTTATACTCATGATCAACGAGACTCAATATCCAGCAGTAGCTCTTCTTTAAAATAACGGGTGCAACACGTTTTTGCATCACAAGGCAAACTAGTCAAATCTGATGTTAATTTTACTGTCACACCTGTTGTAACCCTGTGACATTTTTGCATTTCAAGAAAAGAAAAAAAGTGTTTTTTTAAAGAAAAATAGCAAAGGTAACAGGCAGCCCACTGAACCAGCTGTGCCTTCCCAGCACTGGTTTGTGGTATTTTTTTTCTTATTTGATCCTTTTCTGTAGCATCAGAAACTTGAAGTTTAATTCCTTCGACGGAAGCATACTGGTATTAACTTCAGTTACAACTCGAGCAGGCAAAGGAGATTGCTTTTGAAATGATAACAGTCCAGGGCCCAATGGAATCCCTCATTAGGATCGATAATCCTTTTTGCTGTATGGCTTGTTTCCCAGGATACCATCGATCTCATGCACGACTGATGAGGATAACTTGGGAAGAACCTGGGGAAAAAAATTACAGTACCAGATTTAATTTTGCCCTAAAGCCTTTGTAATCGCAATGAAACTGCACTCACTCTAATTTGTGTGAATTTGATGCTGATTAAGGCGAGAGGTTTTTGTGTTGGGGAAATCAAACACTTTCCATTTCAGCAATCCGATATCAGAGTCCACCCTCCCTCAGAGCAAAGAAACCAATATTTGAACAAACATGCGATAACAAGACTCAGTGTTATATAAATACTTGTTTGGTATATGTTATTATTAATGCTACCAAGGGTTGATAATCCTTCTTAATAATAACTCTTAGTCAGTAGCAGAACCACACAGACCAAGAAGGTCCCCAGTCTGTGCTGAGTTACCTGATCTCAGCTGCGGCAGTGAGCAGCACACTACAAGTGGGATCTGCACTCCTGGGGAAATCGATCCAGCAAACTCTGGTGGAAATGTGTAGGTGCGAATGTGTTGGGCGAGAACAGGATCATTGGCTGCGACTGAATAGTTTGCTGTCACTCAACATTGAGGTTCATGCATGAAGAAAGGCTTGAGTGAGATACTGGAGGGTGGGCAGTGCCTGTAGAACTGTTCCCCAACAAGGGGGCGGCGCCTGTAGAACTGCACCCAGCAAGGGGGCGGCGCCTCCTGTAGAACTGTACCCCAGCAAGGGGGCGGCACCTGTAGAACTGTTCCCCAGCAAGGGGGCGGCGCCTGTAGAACTGTACCCCAGCAAGGGGGCGGCGCCTCCTGTAGAACTGTACCCCAGCAAGGGGGCGGCGCCTGTAGAACTGTACCCCAGCAAGGGGGCGGCGCCTGTAGAACTGTACCCCAGCAAGGGGGCGGCACCTGTAGAACTGTTCCCCAGCAAGGGGGCGGCGCCTGTAGAACTGTACCCCAGCAAGGGGGCAGCGCCTGTAGAACTGTACCCCAGCAAGGGAGCGGCGCCTGTAGAACTGTACCCCAGCAAGGGGGCGGCGCCTGTAGAACTGTACCCCAGCAAGGGGGCGGCGCCTGTAGAACTGTACCCCAGCAAGGGGGCGGCGCCTGTAGAACTGTTCCCCAGCAAGGGGGCGGCGCCTGTAGAACTGCACCCCAGCAAGGGGGCAGCGCCTGTAGAACTGCTCCCCAGCAAGGGGGCAGCGCCTGTAGAACTGCTCCCCAGCAAGGGGGCAGCGCCTGTAGAACTGCTCCCCAGCAAGGGGGCAGCGCCTGTAGAACTGTTCCCCAGCAAGGGGGCAGCGCCTGTAGGTAAGGGCAGGGCGAAGCGAGGAGTGAAAGAAACCAAAGAGTAAAAACAACCGCAAATGCTGGAAATATTGGAGGGGATAAAATTTGAGGAAAAAGACAAAGAATTGGGGTGCTCCAATAACAGGTCACACTTGAAACCTTAACTTCGTCTTGTCTTCAGATAACTGACTGACTTCTTGTTATTTGAATTTTACAAATGCCGTGCAATTCTTGTATAATATATATTTGATACTTGTACCCATGTGAGTTTTTTTTTTACATACAGGGGCTGTACATCTTGCTTGACAGCCAAAAGCAAGGTGTATAAGCCGTATATAGCTGATGTAGTGTCTGTGAGGACAACAGCAGCTGCTTGGCTTAAGCTGCGACACTGACCTGTATTGCTCCAATGTTTTCCAAAAGTTGCTCAGTGTTTGAAGCTCCTACTAGCACGGAACTAACTCCCTCATTCCTTAAACACCAGGCTGCAAGAAGAATGCAAGACTATTAGGATATGAATATTGTATATGCTTTTATATTTATAATGTATAGTCAGCAGCAGACCCATGTTATGCCCGGTATAAAGGAGGCGAGCTCCGTGACTCCAATGTTGTCTGGGACATGATCAGACATTGGTCCCAGGAACAGCGGTCTGAAGCAGTGCAAAACATGGGTCTTCTACCTATTAACGTCTCAATCACTCTTGGTACACGGGTAAATTAAAATGGGGAGCATGGCATTTGGGGACTGGGGCTCTGTCTGATCATCAGTACTCGCCACACTAGCATCAACAGAGAAACACCTTTTAAAGCACTTTTTCTATTGCGTCTAAGGGTACCTTCCAGTTGTCTCCACTCCTTCCAATATCTTCTTTTCAGTCATTTTTCTGCACGTGTAGGTGCGATTTGCACCAAGATGTGTGTGTGAGAGATTTTTAACGCAGCTTAAAGTTAATCTCAGTGCCCTTCCAGGTGTTGCTTTGAACCCATACTCTCCCTGATGGTTGAGGGGCCCAACAGATAAACTGCTCCCAGGGCTCGAGCTGGTCACTCAGAGTCAGCAGCTCTGGTCTTCCCTCTTCCTAGTGGATCTGGCAGGACCTCTGCAAAGCAGTGCGGGTGAGATTGAAGACTTGGTGGAGGGGCAGGGAAATTGAACCTACCGCTTACCCTCTGATGCACTGTGTGTTGCTGCTGAGTTAGTAGATGTAACAAATTTATAGTCAGTGATTCAGGCTGGAGATTTATTTTAAGAAAAGGCTGTCTGTGCCACCCACTTGATAAAATTGAAACTTTGGGAGTGCGGTGTCTCTGAACACCATCTGCAACACTGTGAATAACGTAGATGAAACAGACCCAGATAGCAATGTAATTCCCCATAGAGGGAGACACATCTGTGATAAATAATCCCCACTCAAATCCCTGAAAATCTTAAACAGCAGCAATCTGTCAGTTTCTTGGTATGTGGGAAAGCTGCAATATTCAGAAATCTCAATGGTTTCTTCCACCTTTAAAATTAATGTGAAGTTTCTGTTTTTTTTAATGCAGCAAGTCTTGTATTCACGGTTCCTACACGGATATTTGACACACTCTCACTAAGTCCCTCTGTGCTATTGGTACGGTTCAATCCGTTTAGATAGCAGAAAAGAATTTGGTATTTGAATGCATTAAGCGTTTGTACAAGAACAGAGCCAAACATAATATTTACCCCAACCTGCAAACTCCAAAATCTGGGCCGGAGTCTCCAAAAATCATTGATTATGTGTATGTGATATTTTAATATATTTATATTTCTACTTTTTTTAATGTGCTTCTAATGATTTTAATGTATTACAGTTTCCACAAATACAAATTAAGAAAGTTTTGGTCTGGTATGCGCTTCATTTCTTTTCCACACACTCAATCCAAGGGATTAACAGCTGTACTCGGCCTAAACCTTAAAGCTTTACCATTAAATACAATAATCCCTTTGATTGAAAAGTGCGGAAGAAAACAAAAATGTCTTTGAACTAATAGTTTTAGGCTTGGAGGACGTTTTAAAATTCAAGAACATCAGGACAGCAGGGACAGGATTGAAACTGTCTTTGTCCCCTGCCTAAAACTCCTTGCCACCGACTACTCCACACCAGCCACTGTCTCAGGTTGAACCAGACTGCTGGCAGTCTCAGCATCCTATTTGACCTGAGCTGAGTTTCTGACCTCATACTCCCATCACAAAGGCCGCCTACTTCCACCTCCATACAATCACCCATCTCTGCCCCTGCCTTAGCTTATCTGCCAGTGAAATGCTTATCTAAGCAGTGGTCACCTCTGGACTCAATTACTTCACTGATCTTCTGGCCAGACTCCCATTCTCCACTCTCCGTAAACTTCAGCTCATCCAAAACTGCTGCCTGTGTCCTATCCCACACTAAGTTCCACTCACCCATCATTGTCTCCTCACCGACCCACGTTGGCTTCCTCTCCCCAACACCTCAAATTTAAAATTTACATATTAAATCTCTCCCTGGCTCCCCCCTACCTATTCTCTGCAACCTCCTCTTGCCCTACAGCCCTACCCGAACTCTCTGTTACTTTGAATCTGTACTGTTGCACATCCTCTCTTTCCTTTGCCCCACCACTGGCACTGTGCCTTCAGCTGCCTGGGCCCCATGCTCTGAAATTGCTTCCACAAACCACTCTGCCTCTCCACCCCCCACCGTCCTCCTTTAGAATTCCCCTTAAAACCCATCTCTTTGGCCAAGCTTTTGGTTACCCCTCCTAATCTTTCCTTCTTTGGTTTGGCCTCCATTTTGCCTTATGCCTCTGCAAAGTGCTATGGGCTATTTCTATATGTTAAAGGCACCAAATAAAGCTGCTGTTGAATTTCACCAGAAAAATCAGGATATCCGATTAAATTGGGATAGCTGAGAGGGATGGGCTGAATTGACCTGACATCTGAGGTGAAAACATGGGTGTTCAAACACTGCATGCCCTGCCCTCTGTCAGACAGATGATTTCTATCTTTACTCTGAACTGAATTTCAAATGTGGAAGAGCACTGCTCTAACACACAATGCCATGCAGCTCAGTGAGAGGACCAGCATCTCATTCTTAGTTTGATTTTAACCCAAGATCTTACAAGTGGAAGGGCTGTAAACAACTATTCCAATGTGGATTGTCTTCATCAAATGACAATAAAAGCTTGCTAGAAAGTTGTAGTTTGATTAAGACTATAAGGGTAATTTCTGATTCCTTGTTCCAGTGGGGAGCCTCATCCACCTACATCACGTACTAGAAACTAGAGTCAGCTGTGCCTAACTTCCTAACCACTAACTTAAGCGGTTGGAAAATCACATGCATTACGTGTCCAAATTTACAAACTTGCGCTTTGGACAGGCGAGCAAGGTTAATACATTACACTGTATGTCACAGTACTTTTACAGTGACATGGTGTCGGAGGGTTAAGAAGGAAGACTTGTAGCTCCAGTCCGCTGCCAAACACAACTCATTTTTTTCTCCACCTATCTCCAGGCGGTGACATTTAAATCCTTACCGATTGCTAGCTGAGGGAGGGTGCAGCTCAGTCGCTCCGCAATGCCCTGTAATTCTTTTAGTTTTCCTTGCTGTCGCCTGCCTTCCTCAGTCAGAATCTTATCCTTCAACCACTGGTAACCCTGTAAATATACAACGATCCAGTTCATGTCAAGATGACTAGGCAGTTGGAGTTGGTGAGACAGTTCACTCTATACCAGGAGCCTGAACTTTACAGTTACCCCCAATCGCACTCTGACTGAGTTAGTGAGGTAGTTATACTGGTCAATTATACTGGTGAGAGTCAATTCAGCACTGTTACCCTAGTAACGGTCACAGAATGGGTTCCCCATTACATTTCAAACCAGTTGATAAATCTTTACATTTATCTATATCAGTGTGTAGATTACTAGGTGTAACTTAGATGATTCCAGCTGCCTCAACCCCTTTACATTAATTTTCCTTTTGTTTCTAAATATAACTTTAAATTTAGGAACATAGGAACAGGAGTAGGCCATTCAGCCCCTCGAGCCTGCTCCACCATTTGATAAGATCATGGCTGATCTGTGATCTAACTCCCTATACCTGCCTTTGGCCCATATCCCTTAATACCTTTGGTTGCCAAAAAGCTATCTATCTCAGATTTAAATTTAGCAATTGAGCTAGTATCAATTGCCGTTTGCGGAAGAGAGTTCCAAACTTCTACCACCCTTTGTGTGTAGAAATGTTTTCTAATCTCGCTCCTGAAAGGTCTGGCTCTAATTTTTAGACTGTGCCCCCTACTCCTAGAATCCCCAACCAGCAGAAATAGTTTCTCTCTATCCACCCTATCTGTTCCCCTTAATATCTTATAAACTTCGATCAGATCACCCCTTAACCGTCAAAACTCGAGAGAATGCAACCCCAATTTGTGTAATCTCTCCTCGTAACTTAACCCTTGAAGTCAGGGTATCATTCTAGTAAACCTAGGCCGCACTCCCTCCAAGGCCATTATGTCCTTCCGAAGGTGCGATGCCCAGAACTGCTCACAGTACTCCAGGTGCGGTCTGACCAGAGTCAAATTTCATCTGAAAAGTTGCTTTACTGATAAAGAAAATCACACCAAAACACAATTATTACATTAGATTATCAAAATAAATTGAACACAGACAGGGACAGCCTCACATTCCACCACCAAGTCTGTCCTGACTTAGGTATGCCTCAGCTAGGGTAGCGATAAGAGTACTACAATTGGCTTAAACCTTAAGATAACAGCAATGAACTGGAATCTGGCAATACATTTAAGCTCTTGTTTACTGTACCTTTAAGGAAGCTCTAGAGTAAGGAGGAACCCCTGCGTCATACTTTCCAGAAATAATGCCACAGGCCAATGGGGACCACGTCATTGCACCAACACCTTCAAGAAAGAGTAGAGTGGTAAGAGCAGAAAAGTTAGTTACGTGAACATTAGTGCCTCTCCAGTGATGCACTGGGGGCAATGTTGCTGCTTGGGCAAAGAACTGTCCAGTAATCTCGGGCAGATTCAGAATATGGCAGCAATTGGGGTTTCTACCCTTCTAGCTTCAGTTGAATAAACTGATTTTTGGGTGAGATGTCCAGAAATTTCTAAAATGAAAACCAAACATAAAAAAACATTTTAATCTATTTTCCTTGGTGTCCTGAATTTCCTGACTCCTTGCTGGGCACTTGGTGAGGTACCACAGATGGTCCAGCACCTACGAAACTATATCCCAACACAAGTCAGGGTCTTCGGGAATGGAGAGAAAACTGGGCAGAGGAAAGAAATGATTTTAAACATGTGATTGTTATAAGCATAACTTTGCGGAAGTATTTACCGATCTTATGGAAAAGCTCTGGAAGCTGCACTTCAACTTTCTCTCTTTGGAAGAGGTGATATTCAGCCTGTTCACATATTGGAGGGATCAGAATAAATTGCCGAGCCACTGAGTAGGCCTCCTGCAGGACAAAGACGGAGACAGTTTGAATATACGACAGAATAATGATAGAGGTGACTTTGCAACTCATCATGAAAGAGGGCTTTTCGTCATTAAAACCACTTTTCAAAAAAGAATAGCTAAGAATTCTAGCACAAAGAGTTATTTCCAGGTTGCGGGTTGAAGGGCACTTGGCAGATTTTCCTTCGGTTTTCAGGACAACATTAAGTTGGCATTCTCTTCTGAATTATCTAACATTACTGCCCAACAGTTTTTGTTCACTGAAAAATCAACACTGAGATGCAATAAACCCAGACTGCTATTATAAAGTACAACAAGGAAATGGGAGCAAAGGACATCAATGGAAATTAGTCAATGGCAAACCTAGAACAGATATTAGAAAGAAATTTCTTAAACCAAAAAGTAATTACAGTTTGGAATAATCTGCCGTTTCTTGTGTTCTGGCCAATTGCCTACTACCGCGGGCCGTCAGAGGGGCTGGCCGGTTATGGTCGCAGTCGCCTTTATGTAGTGTGCGGTCTGCAATGTACCATTTTGATATTGCCTGTACAGGAGGTTAAATTTTCACAGGCACATTTTGCAAACCCACATAATACTAGCACTGAGATGGTTTATGGTACAGAATCTCAGCAGTCAGCAATGTACCACAGTCACTCTTATTTGTCATGGGAAGAAACATTGCACTATAAATTGTATGTTCTATTCCAGGGAATAAATATTTTTCTGTTCCGCCAGGCTGTGTACTTCTTAAAACTTAGTTTGAACAGTCTCAATCCCGCATCACTGTCCGGGTTCACATGTGAGCAATTTACAGAGGGGGGAGCGGGTGTTGTAATCAGTGCCAATGGAGCCTTACTCAATGCATGGTCAGCAGGGCCGGGGGGAGACCAATTTGAAGGGGACCCTCCAGATTTCTACCATGCTTCCCATTTTTTGTCTAAGGAAGTCTCAGGCGAAGAGGACGGGTGGGAAGAGGAGGGGAAGAATTGACAGGGGAGGACAGGAGGAGGGGAGAGGAAAGGAAAGGAGGGAAGAAGAGGGGAGAGGAAAGGAAAGGAGGGAAGAAGAGAGGAGAGGAAAGGAAAGGAGGGAAGAAGAGAGGAGAGGAGAGGAAAGGAAAGGAGGGAAGAAGAGAGGAGAGGAAAGAAAAGGAGGGAGAGAAGGAGTGGGGAGGGGGAGAGGATTTGCAGGAACCCCCACATTCCTCCACCCACCCCCGATTTCTGCTTAACTTGCCATTTTTCATTTCTTATGGGAATGTAGGGTATCCCCTAAACTTGTTTTGTGTTCTAGCCGATTCTGCTAGTTGTTGAATATTTACAAGCGCCCAGCCTGTGGTGGGTGCTGGTTTGATGGATTACCCAAGTCCAGCTATACGAGGGAGTAAAGATACTGTTATTTACTCAGAAATACAGCAAACATAATCAATGTTTTTATTCAGGTCTTACAATAGAATGACTGATCCAGTGAGGGGAATCTGATCACAGGGTGCAGCTTTTAACAGGTAAAAGGAGTTCATAAAAAAAAATGACAAACCACAACATGCAAACCATAAAATACATCACAAAATATGTGCATGTATGAAAAATTCTGGAGAAAAAGTTAACATACAGACTGTTGGCTTAAAACAGATATTGGTCAGTGACCCTGTTTTTGGTTCATTCAGCGTGAAAGAGATGAATCCAGTTGGGATCCTGGCATCAAGGACATGTAACCTCATGCTACTGTGCACGGTCATAAACTGGGGATTTCCTGTGGGCCAATCAATTTTCAGCTATTCTCTCACAAGGTTCCAGGATGCAACTAAAACAGACACAAATGGGACTAAACCAAAATTTTACGTCACTACATTTTTATTAATAGCTGCCCCATGGCCATTAATATTTAAGGCTATTTCCCACATTACTGCTGCTTTTAGTGTCAGTCTATACATTTACTACTGATCATGAGGCACAGACAGGAAAGCACATGCAAAGCAGAGACCAGAGAAAGGCACATTAAAAAAGCATAGAAGAAAGACAAGCAAGGAAATAATTGTTTGTCAAAGGAAGCACAAAGTAGGATGTGTTACACAGTAGAAAATATACACACTTTGAAATTCAGATAGGTTAATAATATTCATACAGCTGGTACTGGTAAAAATGAGAAAATATGGAAAAAGCAAGATTCTTTGGAAGTCAAATAGGAAAACAAAAAATGAATGTAGGTCAATGGAGGTGTACTGAGGGACCACAGTACTATTTTAAAACACACAATCCTAAGTGATGAATGCTCCACATACTGTAGGACATATCTAAAGCTTCCAACAAGTCTCTTGTTGGATTTTTGATTTAATGATTTCTAGCCAGGTTTTCGGATATTCCTATGTAATGTAATAATGAACAGAGTTTTGGAGACTGTGAGGACTATTGGAATTAGGGCCGCACAATTTCAGAATGCACAATAGCTAATAATTTTAATTTTAATCCAAAGCTATGTACTAAATTACAAATCTAAAAGGAATGTTCATTTCTTAAAACACCTCGTCAACAAGGAAAAAAATTAAAGTCCAACTTTGCTTTTTATTAACTTAACATCCTCACCTCCAACAAGTGCAAGGAGCTCATGGACTACTTTGTAACTAAGATTGAGACCATCGTGTCAGCTGCCTCTGCCGCTTCCCTCTCTTCCCCAGCCCAAACTTTCCCTACGGTTCCCCCCTACCCAAGCCCTGAACGCGGATCTTTCCTCTAGTTTCTCTCCTATCTCCCCTCATGCCCTCCCCGTGCTCATCTTGACCATGAGACCCACCTCCTGCTCCCTCGACCCTATTCCCACCAAACTGCTGACCACCCAACTTCCTTTCTTGGCCCCCATGCTAGCTGATATTGTTAACGGTTCCCTCTCCTCAGGTACTGTCCCCCTCCCCTTTAAATCTGCTGTCATCACCCCCCTCCTAAAAAGAACCCCACCATTGACCCCTCTCTCCTTCCAAACTACCATCCCATCTCCAACGTCCTTGAATGTGTTGTCGCCTCCCAAATCTGTGTCTATCTTTCCCACAACTCCATGATTGAACCCCTCTAATCAGGTTTCTGCCCCTGCCACAGTACTCAAACGGCTCTTATCAAAGTCACAAATGACATCCCATGTGATTGTGACCGTGTAAACTATCCCTCCTCATCCTTCTCGATCTGTCTGCAGCCTTTGACATGTTTGACCACACCATCCTCCTCCAACGCTTCCCCTCCGTTGTCCAGCTGGGTGGGACTGCGCTCGCCTGGTTCCATTCTTATCTATCCAGTCGTAACCAGAGAATCACCTGCAATGGCTTCTCTTCCCACTCCCACGCTGTTACCTCTGGAGTCCCCCAAGGATCTATCCTTGGCCTCCTCCTATTTCTCATCTACATTCTGCCCCTCAGTGACATCATCTGAAAACACAATGTCAGGTTTCACATGTACGCTGACAACACCCAGCTTTACCTCAGCACCACCTCCCTCGATCCCTCCACTGTCTCTGATTTGTTACATTGCTTGTCCAACATCCAGTACTGGATGAGCAAAAATTTCCTCCATCTAAATATCGGAAAGACCGAAGCCATTGTCTTTGGTCCCCACCACAAACTCCATCCCTCTCCATGGCCACTGTCTGAGGCTGAACCAGACTGTTCGCAACTGTGGCGTCCTATTTGACCCTGAGATGAGCTTCCGACCACATATCTGCTCCATCACCAAGACCACCTACTTCCACCTCCATAACACTGCCCGTCTTTGCCCCTGCCCTAGCTCATCTGAGGAATGGAGTGCAAAAGCAAGGAGGTCATGACGAACCTTGTAAAACACTGGTTCGGCCACAACTGTCGTATTGTGTTCAGTTCTGGGCACTGCACTTTAGGAAAGATGTGAAGGCCTTAGAGAAGGTGCAGAAGAGATTTATTAGAATGATTCCAGGGATGAGGGACTTTAGTTACATGGATAGACTGGAGAAGCTGGGGTTGTTCTCCTGGGAAGGTTGAGAGGAGATTTGATAGAGGTATTTAAAATTATGAAGGGTCTAGACAGTAGACAGAGAGAAACTGTTCCCACTGGCGGAAGGTTCAAGAACCAGAGGACATAGATTTAAGGTGATTGGCAAAAGAACCAAAGGTGACTTGAGGAAAAACTTTTTTACACAACGAGTGGAATCTGGAATGCACGGCCAGAGGGGGTGGCGGAGGCAGATTCAATCATGGCTTTCAAAAGGGAACTGGATAAGTACTTGAAAGGAAAAAATTTGCAGGGCTACGGGGGGATAGTGAGTCTAACTGGATTGCTCTTGCATAGAGCTGGCACAGACTCGATGGGCCGAATGGCCTCATTCCATACTGTACCTTTCTATGATTCTATCTGCTGCTGAAACTCTCATCCATGCCTTTGTTACCTCCAGATATGACTATTCCAATGATCGCCTGGCCGGCCTTCCATCCTCCACCCTCCATAAACTTGAGCTCATTGCGCATAAGTTAGTTATTATTCAGAATTTTTTTAACCAACAAATGCTTAGAAATCTTATAAAGGCATAAAAACTGTATCTCCAATGACTCAGCTGGCTAGGAAGGCTCCACGTTCAGTTGCTAGACTGGTTTTGCTTATCTGATACTTCATCTCATAACATGGGTACAGGTGCTCAGTAATGTTTCATTCACCAGACAAACATATATAGTACAACATACAGGTCAGCTTAACAGAATCTCATCAATCTACTATGACGTCAAATAAAGGTAATCATCAGCACAATAGTTTTAAGCAATGAACAGCAGTATAAAATTTATATACATTCATCCATTCTACATTCATATTGGCTCAGCTGACTGCAGGACTTACAATACAGTCTGTGCTTAGTTATGGCAGTAGAGGTGTTACAATTAGGAAAGGGAATAATTGGACAGGCTTCCTGCTCAAACTCATTATCCAGTGACTTGTGCTGGGAAGACTTGTCAGTAGCTTATGTCACTACAGTCTTCAGAGCCTGATTGGGGATGACTGGAATATCCTCAGGATACCTGTCATAGATAATGCACAGCCCATAAAGATGTTCCAGAGTCTAAGGTGGTCACTAAGCCCTTTCCCCCTCTCTACCACCCCTCAAATAACATTCTAAACATTCTTTTAAATGTTATATTGTTCGCTTCTTCCCCCTCCCCCAGGCTCTTTTCTCAGCCTTCCCTGCCTCCTACAAACTACTGATTTTTGAAACCCAAACTTTACCCAATCAGGATTTACCCCAGCTTCTGACCTCTTGTCTTCAGGTTTGGTGTCCTGCATTATGGGTCTTGATCCTTCACCTGGGTTTGTTAATTTGAAAAATTGTTCCGAAGAAATGTTTCCTTGTAACTGGACTCCTCTTACTTAACATGGTAACAACAACGACAACAACAACTTGCATTTATATAGTGCCTTTAACGTAGTAAAACATTCCAAGGTGCTTCACAGGAGTGATTATCAAACAAAATTTGATACCGAGCCACATAAGGAGATACTAAGACAGGTGAGGTAGGTTTTAAGGAGCGTCTTAAAGGAGGAGAGAGAGGTAAAGAGACAGAGAGGTTTGGGGATGGGAATTCCAGAACTTAGGGCCCAGGTAGCTGAAGGCAGGGCCGCCAATGGTGGAGCCATTAAAATCGGGGATGCGCAAGAGGCAAGAACTGGAGAAGCGCAGAGATTTCGGAGGGTTGTAGGGCTAGAGGAAGTTACAGAGATAGGGAGGGGCAAGGCCATGGAGGGATTTGAAAACAAGGATGGCAATCCCGGAGTGGGAGCCAATGTAGGTCAGCGAGCACAGGGATGGTGGGTGAACGGGACTTGGTGCGAGTTAGCAGAGTTTTGGATGAACTCAAGGTGGGAGGCCAGCCAGGAGAGCATTGGAACAGTCAAGTCTACAGATTACAAAGACATGGATGAAGGTTTCAGCAGCAGATGAGCTGAGACAGGGGCAAAGACAGGCAATGTTATGGAGGTGGAAGTAGACGGTCTTGGTGATGGAGTGGATATGTGGTCGGAAGCTCATCTCAGGGACAAATAGGACGCCAAGATTGCGAACCGTCTGGTTCAGCCTCACAGTGGCCAGGGATGGAGTTGGTGGCTAGGGAATTACTAATGTTGTTTTATTAATATATTGTTCCTATGGAGATGGTCCAGTATTGTATAATCGCTATAGGATGACGCAGTATTGTATAATCGCTACAGGATGATGCAGTATTACACAATTGCTGTAGGATATCCCAAATGTTATAGGATGCTACAGTTTAAAACAAGCTCCCAATGGGGGAGCAGCTGACCGTCAGCACTTGCGACAGTGACACAGTTGGGCCTAGGAACCCACTGAGTGAAGGATCTTGGACACAAGCCCATATCCCACTCCTCTGGATGCCACACACTGCTGCTAAACTGCACTGTGACATATTATTTCTGAAAAGTACAAAAGAATGAATTGTGCTGAAGCTCTAACTCCTGTACTGCTCTTACCATGATCTCCATTGCGCTCCATCGCGATGTGCCCCAGTACATGGCCATTCCTTGGTTAATCACATGCGTCATTGCTCTCACGGTTTCTGTCAGGAGGGAAAAAGCAAATTAATTAAAAAAAATAAAATGGCATCATATCACGGCTGCTCCATACTATGCACGTGTATAGCTACTGGTTTCACAATAGGGGTCTTTTTGCCGCAAGACATCTTGCAAGCAGTGTACATCCGTCCCGCAACAGTGGAATCGTGAGGCTTTCTGACCTTTTACCTTCCCTCAGAATTCCTTCGTATTGCTGGATTAGTAAAGTAAATGACAGAGGAGCTTGTATGATGATTGTGATACTCTTGGGTGAATGTGTGAAAAAAATGGGAAAGAAAATTAAAAAAGAATGAGCCAATTTTTCTGCCTTTTCTGCATTAGGCAAAAGAAAGACAATGGAGAATGTGTGTATGGTACTGAATAAAACTGATAAATAGTGCCACATGAAGTATTAGTAAAACCAAAAATAATGGTTTGTTTGAGGATCGGCAAGACTCATGAGACAGCATCCCTTTTTTGAAGGCCTACTTACAATAGATTGTACATCTGAATACCTGATAAACCTACAATAATTTCAAATCAGTCTTTGACTAATGCAGATTGTGATGATGGATCAAGAATCTGTCCGTATTCCAATAAAAAGTCTCCTAACCAAGGCTTGCTGTGGGTAAGACACTGCCCATTCACTCCTGGGACCTGGATTCATATTCGGTCCATTTCCTATTGGGCACGAGCTCGCAGCACAAAACTGACGGCAAATTGGTAATCTTAAGGAAGCCATTCGATGGCTGGTGTGGGAAATGGAAACGTGCCACAATAGTTCATTAGGGAGTGCTCATCTGAGGTCAAGCCTGAGGCAGTTTGCTGGGCCAGAGTAACTTTTAACTATGCTAGACCTGCCCTGAGTGTGGGGTTTTCTGACCCTGGTGCTTGAAATGGGGAAAATGTCCCATTCCCAGCACTAGTATCGCTCACCTTAATGAGTTGTTTAACCTTGTGTCATTTTTAACTCCATTTTATGTCTTCAGAAGGCAGCCCTGCTCTATGAGGGGGAGATTCAGGAAAAAAACACTCGGGCATCAAAAAAGTTCCCCACTATGCCTAGCGACTCTAATAAAGAATGAAAAAAAAAATGGTGGGAGTTCCCTCTTTGCTTTGCCAACAGAAAGGAAAGGATGGTTGCTGTGGGTTCCAACACTACACCAGTGTAAATCATAGCATCTTGTCTAAGCCCACAATGCCAAGCAAAGTGGACAATTTAAAATTGAGATGGTATTTGGTATCACGGCCAAACCAATCCCTGCAGTACTGAAGTCAACTGAGCTACAGGAACTCACAATGGCAACTTGCATTTAATGGCTAAAGCTACGGTACCTAGCAATTTCTTGTCTTGCATTTTGATCAATCTGTGCCCAATTTGTTTTCTCTCTAAGCTTTCCAGTTCTGCCTCTTCATATCCACATCTCTGTCATCTTTCTTCTGCTATACGTCAACGTCGGAGAAATGTTAGTGGTGACAGTTATGATCAATAAGGAACTGTGTTTCATTTTAAGGATGTGATATAACAAAAGAGATCACTTTTTAAAAACCAAAATGAGTGATTCTCACTTGGCAAATACAACTAAATCAGCGATTTTTTAGGTAGTGTTGTTCTGTGAAGTTGGGGTAACCGAATAATTTCCAGAGAAGTGTTTTACTGCAATGTCTGGAGTCTTTTACAAAAATGAATGGGCTTCTCCAACTTCGCATAGTTGCAGGTACTCCACAGAACAAATAAACTCAAAAAAAGAGGGTGGGAATGGTCTGGACCACAGACTTTTCCACAGCTGCTAATGGTGTTTTTTCATGTTGGCTGACAGAAAATGTGCCTTGTCAGGTGGATTGCACATGGTTTGAGTTCTTCTGGGCTGCTCCAGCTAACAAACTCACCCAAAGAGGATTGAGTATGACTTTTACATCGACCTTAGAGGAGTCCGTTCCCAATGCACAATTCTTGCGAATCTGGTGCCAACTCCAGTGTAAACTAGTCGGACTTGTTAAGACTGGCCACTGGAAAGACTTTTTTTTTACCTCCAGGAATTGAGCACACAACTAACAACTGCTAACAACTCTGCAATACAGAGGGAGTACGACATTGTTGGAGGTGCCATCATTTGGATGAGCTGTTAAACCAATGTTCCATTTGCCTGTTCAGGTGGACGTAAAAGATCCTATGACTGTGTTTTGAAGAGCGGAGAGTTCTGCCAGTATCCCAGTCAACATTCATCAATCAACTCACACCACCAAAACAGATTAACTGGTCCTTCATCTCATTGTTGCTGGTGGGACTGTGTTGTGTACAAATTAGCTGCCATGTTTGCCTACATAACAACAGTGACTGCACTTCAAAAATAATTCATTGGCTGTGAAGTGCTTTGGGACATGTTGAAGAAGTTAAAAGGTGCGATATATATTCAAGTTCTTCTTTCTAAATTAAGGAGCAGGGACAATACAATTTTTTGAACTTTGTTATTTAGAGGGCGTTCTTACCTCATCATTCACTGTCTACAGTCAGGTTGTTGCCAAGAAAAATATTCATATTCACTACCAGTCACCTATTTGTCATGATAAAGTATAAGGCTGTGTATGCTGGAAATAAATAGGAGGTCCACTAGTCTCTGAGAAGAACTGACAACGATTCTCAATTAACCTGAATTTTCTCTTTTCAGATGCTGACAAACCTGCTGGGTATTTTTAACATTTTCTGTTTTTCCTACTGTCTACTTTTTTGGGATGGCTATAACAATTGCAGTGCCACAGAAGGGTAAGGTCACAGGTATATACCTGTAACAGAGGGACTTGTGGCAGAGTGCCCCTTGCCAGCTACTTTACAAAGCAATATTGGAATGGCGGCTGTGGAAAAATCCAACCTCGCCCTAATTCTGGCTGGTTGAAGGAGGCTGGGTGAAAGCCACTGAACAGGAGAAAAATGTCCATCTTACCCCTTTGCTCCACAAAAAAGGCTGCCTTGTGAACATCTGAACATGAACACAAAATGGCAACATCCAACTAACTGTAAAAAGGTATCTCCCACAGGACAGTAAGCTAGGTGAGAAGTCTCCTGTGTGAAATCAATGGGAAAATGAGGGCATGGAGCAAACTTAAACTAAACACACAAATAAGAATTAACAAATGATTTGACAATATATGCGAGACTACACAGGCACAAGTATGAATTTTAAGAAAATCTGAATGTCAGGTCCACTCTAGGTATAACTATGTATATATTCCTAAGGATAAATTTTCCAATTAGTGCTGTTTTGGTCTGAATGATTAGTGCAGTTGTACCCAAATTCCTGTATGCACAATTTAAAAATGTGTTAAGACTGGGCTAAAACAGCGCAGACAAGAATTTTGTCAAAGTGTGATAAGCATTCATACCAAAACAGCACTGATCGGAAAATATACCCCCTAATCTTTACTTTCCTTGCCAATTTTCTTCACTTCTCTCCTGAAGGCATTGACTTCTTGCTACTGTACAGTTCCACAGGTGCTGGGCCCACATGGCCATTCTTCATGTGTGAGCCTTAGCAGTGTCAACTGCAGAGCATGATGCTATCTTTACCTCGCATGGACAGCAGCAGGGGTCACTGGTGATCAGGAGTGGAAACCCTGGCTGATTTCTCATCCCTGTTGCCAATGGGTACTGAGGTTACTTGCTGAGCACTTGAACAAGTGCTACGTATAGATCTACAAATCTGCTTAAAGTGGTGCAATTTTAAAAATCTTAGGCAAAAAGACAGATTTTTTTTTCATCCGACGAGTTTCTCTGGCTCTATCTCTTACAATATATTAACCAATGTTTAATTTGTCTCCATAAACAATTGATATTAAAATGAAAATCTAAAGTACACTTCCCTTCTCTGAGATTGGTATGGCTTGGTGTGAATTGACTACACTCCACTCTAGATACCTTTAAAATTCAATTGAGTAATGAACATATTTTGCAACTTGCAAAATATAATCTTTTTCCCAATAGAAACATCAGAAAAAATTATTGTTACTGACCATCTTATGCTGATTAGAAATGTAAAATAAGGAAAATTTACAATATCTAGAAAACATTTCTTAAAGGGTAAGTGTATTTTACTGAATTGTCTCATAACCGTAACTATTTTAAAAGAAGTTCCCTACACACTTGCTGGCACCTCTCAGCTCTCCACTGTTATAGTGTTTTAAGCTTTATTGCTGACTGTTCAAGACAAACTCGGGACAGATATTTTCTGCAGAACTCTCCCTTCTGCAACATCATGATGTTCCATTCCAGTAAGATCACGAATAGAAGCAGAAGTTCAAGGACAGTGCTCCCCATTCTTGTCATGGGGTGGAGCATCGTGATGTGATCATTAGAGATGGGAGGAGTAAAATGGCTGCTCCCAGCTTGCCATAAACAACAGTTTAATGTGGTAACAAATACACTAACAAATACAAATATCTCCTTATAACACTGTCTTCCCAGGATACAGGGCATTATAGGGAATAGATCTGTTCCAATGTAACATTTTGGTACAAAAAATGCTACTGCTGTCCTCAAAAAGGTTCTATTGTCTCATGTAGGCCAACAATAAGGGACGAAGCAGCTCTAACACTGAGTAGAACTTGCAGAATTTAGTCAATTGGGTTGTGAGGGGTGGTTTAAAAACACCAATCAGTAAAACTGAATGCTTAGGCCTGAATCCGCCAGACAGTCAGAAGGGCTGAGAGTAGTTTGCAGCATTAAACATTGATATTTAAAAAGAAAATATTTTATTAATAAATTACAGAATGCAGATTGGTCATTTTCTCCCTCCCTTTTCTTTTTTCTCCACCCCGTCTGGCTCTGTTACATGAATACATTGCTTGCAAGGCATATCTTAATTTTTACTGCCAGACTTGTGGAATAAAAGATTTTTTAAAAAAGAACCCCAAAAAACAGTCAATAACCCCGCCACGGCTTCTCAGCCCAATCTGTTATCATGCAGGCTTTTCCATAAAATTATGCACAGGCACATATAGGCCAAAGATAAAAGGAGAAAAGGACAAAGATTGAAAATGCTAAACATGCACCATAGACAAAAGCACAAAGAATTCAGCAGTAACTCTGCCAGGGCTGCCACTATACAGGCAATGCATTAAGTGGTTTAGCAGGCTTTCATTTTAATCGAATGGAAAGGAAAATATAGACAAGGCTTTTAACAAAATACAAAGGCAAGGACCAAACAATTAGTGATCGACTGGTACAAATGTTATTGGAGGTGTGTATTACGTGACTGTACAGAAGTGCCGCTACTAGAGCTGCAATGGCTTGGCTCTCATCTGGTCAAGGTGCTGCATTCCTCACTGCACAAGTTTAAATAGAACTGTAAAAGTTTACAGCACGCAAAACGCAATTGGATAAATACTTGAAAAGGAAAAATTTGCAGGGCTATGGGGAAAAAGCAGAGGAGTGGGACTAATTGGATAACTCTTTGCCAGAACAATCCAAAACTAATCCCACTGTCCGCTCTCTCCCCATAGCTCGTGTCATCTTTTGCTTCAAATGTTTATCCAATTTTCCCTTAAAAGATGCAATGGTCTCTGCTTCAAATATACCCTGTGGCAAAGCATCCCATGCTCCAACAAACCCCGGCGTTAAGAAATTTCTCCTAACTTTTCTCCTCACTTTCTTAGTGATCATTTTAAATTGATGACCCCTCGTTGCTGACTCCCCCACCATAGGAAAGATTCTTTCTCTATTCACTATCAAAACCCTTCATAATTTTAAAAACTTTAATTAAATCTCCTCTTGGCCTTCTCTGCTCCAGTGAAAATGGTCCTCGTATTTCAAGCTTCTTCTTATAACTATAGTTTTGCATCCCTGGTATCATCCTAGTGAACACTTGATCTCCATTATTTTAATGTCCTATCATGGGGTGCTCAAAACCTAACTGTACTATAATTGTGGTCACAGTTCCTACATTACAACAGTGACCAACTTCAAAAAAGTACTTCAATGGCTGTGAAACATAGAAAATAGGAGCAAGAGTAGGCCATTCAGCCCCTTGGGCCTGCTCTGCCATTCAAAATCATCATGGCTGATCGTCTAACTCAGTACCCTGTTCCCGCTTTTTCCCCATATCCCTTGATCCCTTTAGCATTAAGAAATATATATATCTCCTTCTTGAATATATTTAATGACTTGGCCTTCATTGCCTTCTGTGGTAGAGAATTCCACAGGTTCACCACCATCAGTGAAGAAATTTCTCCTCATCTCGGTTCTAAATGGCATACCCCGTTTCCTGAGACTGTGACTCCTGGTTCTGGACTCCTCGCCATCGGGAACATCCTCCCTGCATCTAGTCTGTCTAGTCCTGTTAGAATTTTATATGTTTCGATGAGATCACCTCAATCTCTCCTCATAAGTCAGTCCTGCCATCCAGGAATCAGTCTGGTAAACCTTCATTGCACTCCCTCCATGGCAAGGACATCCTTCCTCAGATAAGGAGACCAAAACTGCACACAATACTCCAGCTGTGGTCTCACCAAGGCCCTGTATAACTGCAGTAAGACATCTCTGTTCCTGTACTCAAATCCTCTTGCAATGAGGATTCCTAACTGCTTGCTGCACCTGAATGCTCGCTTTCAGCGACTGGTGTACAAGGACACCCAGGTCTCGTTGCACCTCCCCTTTTCCCAATCTATCACCATTCAGATAATAATCTGTCCTTCTGTTTTTACAACCAAAGTGGATAACCTCACATTTATCCACGTTATACTGCATTTGCCATGTTCTTGCCCACTCACCCAACTTGTCTAAATCACATTGGAGCCTCTTTGCATCCTCCTCACAGCTCACATTTCACCCCAACTTTGTGTCGTCTGCAAACTTGGAAATGTTACATTTAGTTCCCTCATCCAGTTCATTGATATATATTGTGAACAGCTGGGGCCCAAGCACTGATCCCTGCGGTACCCCACTAGTCACTGCCTGCCACCCGCAAAAAGACCCGTTTATTCCTACTCTCTGTTTCCTGTCTGTCAACCAATTCTCAATCCATGTCAGTATATTCCCCCCAATCCCATGTGCTTTAATTTTGCACACTAACCTCTTGTATGGGACCTTATCAAAATCCTTCTGAAAATCCAAATACACCACATCCACTGGTTCTCCCCTATCTATTCTACTAGTTACATCCTCAAAAAACTCCAGTAGATTTGTTAAGCATGATTTCGCTTTCATAAACCCATGCTGACTTTGTCCAATCCCGTTAATGCCTTCCAAGTGTTCTGTTATCACATCTTTTATAACAGACTCTAGTATTTTCCCCACTACTGATGTTAGGATGTTAAGCTCTTTGGGACGTCCTGAGGTCGTGAAAAGCGCTATATAAATTCAAGTCTTTCTTTCTAACTAGTGTTTTGTGTAAATTCATCATTACTTCTTTACTCTTGTACACTATTTATAAAATTTGAAATGCTGTACATTCCCATTCCTCGTTTCTTCTTCGAAAATGTATCACCTCACGTTAATACACAGATGTTTGCCACTTGTTTGCCCATTCTGCGAATGTATGAATGCTTTCCTGAATTCTCTTACAGTCCTCATGGATTTTACATCCTCCTACTGTGGTGTTATCAGCAAATTTTGAGATTGCAGTCTCCACGTTTACCCAAGTCCAAATCATCTCTATATACTGAGGACAAAAGTGCACCTAGCAATGATCCCTGGGGTACACCACTTGTAACACTTCTCCAATCTGAGCAACACCCATTTACCCTAACTCTTTGTTTCCTGTCTATCAACCAGCTTGCTATCCATGCTGCTACATTTTTTCTTGTACCAAACTTCTGGATTTTTGTAACAATCTTCCTGTGAGACACTTTATCGAACACCTTCTGGAAAGCCATATACACTATATCTACAGCATTCCCTTTACCTACTAGTCACCTCTTCAAAAAAACTCATTACATTTACCAAACACGGCGTGCCTTTAACAAATCTGTGCTAATTGTCCTAGATTCCCCTTTAGCCCTTCTAACCTCCCTTTTCATTTCCCCACTACACTTTCTATATTCCTCATGTTTATCTTTAATATTGTTAGACTGAATTTTATCACCTGGCTCCCTTTTAAGCTACAGTTTAGTTTAATGTACCAATGGAACTCAATTCCTTGATGCACCCCCTTTACACCTTATAGGAATATATTTATTTTGTACTTGATCCATCTGATATTTGAAGATTTCCCACTTCTAATCTGCTGACCTGTTGCTGACATTTCTCCCCAGTTTATTTGGGCCAGATATCTTTTTACCTTGCTGAACTCTGTCCTTTTCAATTCCAGCATCCATATCTTTGACTCTGTTATTATATTCTGTTCTTACATTGAACCTAACTATGCTTTGGACACTATTTCCCGATTGTTCTCCTCCTTTGACCACATGCATTACACCTTTATTCCAGCCTGTCTTGGGATAATTAAAAACCTAGTATTATTGGCTTGCTGTTGTTACATGTCTCTCTGCATCAGCTACAGTTCTCCCCCTTTACCTCATCTCTATTGTTTAGTGCAATGTAATGTATAAAGAATCGTACCATTTCCCTTTGTATTTCTTAACTCTATCCAGATGGATTCTGTCTTAATGCAACCCTCAGGATATCTTTATGTTTAGTGCAGTGATATAATCTTTTATTAACACTGCCGACCCCTCCCCCTGTGTGCTTATTTGGAAGACATAATGTCTCATTGAACATCTGTACCCCACAAGACTTGTGTTCCTGTTGAACTTCGGTTTCAATGTTCAGAAATGGCAGGTACCTTAAGAGTCCCTTCATTGAGCCCTGCATTCTATTAGTTACTCACTCCAGAGTTCCATATCCATTACTCTCACCCCTTCAGCCTTGTGAACAGAATCAAGCAGTTGCAAGGTAGCTGAACAATCCCTTGCGTTGGACCTTGGAGCAAATCCGTATGGGCAATCTGAATGAGGAGTAACTGCTGTCAAGTGGTTCAACAATGGTGGTTACAACGCATTACAAGAAGATTTTATACCAGGACCAGCTTAGCTAAAAACAGTACCAGTCTATCACTAAAATAACCTATAGTAGGGGTTGCAATAATCAATTACCAATGTACAGTGAAACCTGCACTAAATGGTCACTTTCAGCAATGCAACTAATTGTATGGACAGCCACAGATGGCTGAACACAGATGTTAAATTCTAAAATGTCATGCCCTGAATTAAGCTCTAATGGCAAATTTAGGCTGTGATCACAACATTTAATGGAAGCCTCAATTCTATTAGCCAACATCCCCAAAAGTTATGAGCTTGGAGATAAAAAATGCATTTTAAGTCACTGCATTCTCTTTGGCTCTCAATAACCTGCACAGCTTTTTTAAAACTCTCTTCACATCCCTCATCTCTGGAAGGTGCTGACTCCTTGCTGGGGTACAGTTTCACAGCCACTGTCCACCCTCTGGTATCTCACCCAAGAGGCCATTCATCATATGTGACCAACGGAGAGAGTGGTGCTGGATATTCAACTGTGGGAAGCATCACAACTGAGCCCAAGGTTGTCCTTGCCCCACACTTTCTAGCAGGGGTTACTGGACAGCAACCATGAGTGGAACCCCTGGTTGATTTTCCCCTCCCTAATCCAGTGACGCTGATGTCAATTATTAAGCCCCGACTGAGATCAGTTACTCACTGGATAAATTTACTAAGCCAGCAGGACCGCAACCTGTCACACATGTGGCCCAGTGCTCCCAGGCAAAATGATTAGCCTTTAACAACTGCTTAACCCCTTCATCGCCACAAATCTATTTATAGGTTTGAACAAAATTTACTTAGGATGATGCTAACCTATATTTAGATTTGAATGGCATTCACATAACATATCACAAAATACAGTGGAACTCACAAAAGATCAATCCGGTTCATACCAAATCCTCCTTAAGATAAGCTTTTTTTTCAGTGTATGAAACCATTTCCATTTACTGAAATGTAATCTGGTATGCAGATAACATGATCAAATTCCACTTTTTTTTACACCTAAATTTCAATCTGATGTTTAAATCTGATTTTTTTGTCCACCTTTGTTTAACTTCTACATGGATTTTGTTATGGCTACAAACTTTATGTTTCACACTTCCTTACTAGAGGAGTGGGGATAAGGTGATGTCACTAGATGTCTCTAGGAATATTGTGAACACTTCAATTAGAATAGTAAGACTCCATTAGCCAGATTAAGGAGCAGATAATTGGGGCTGCACAAACTGGTTCACTTTTTTGTAATGGATATTAACACCTCTCAACATCTAGTCCTGTTTCAGGTAACTGACAATTTACAATTGCTCT
The DNA here is from genome assembly GCF_035084215.1 of Heptranchias perlo. NCBI lineage: Eukaryota > Metazoa > Chordata > Chondrichthyes > Hexanchiformes > Hexanchidae > Heptranchias > Heptranchias perlo. The sequence goes on along the minus strand of NC_090356.1, from coordinate 3,195,533 downwards.
TAAGAGAATTCCACTGCATCTATCACATCAATCACACTAGCAGATGCTCGCCAGGCTGGTAAAGAGGTTAATCTGGTTGTAGGTTTCATATTTACCCGTTGCTATGGCCATCTTAGGACTCCCTTATTTTATCCAAGATGGGCTCTATTTCATTTAAATCAGGGATGAGTTGCAAAGAACAAAAATCAGTGTCAGATTGCCTGAAAATGTATGCCACGGGGAAGCGGGAAATGAGGTGAGAAATGCATGTGCTCACTGCAACCATGAGTCTCTAATCCACTTTTTTGTATTAGTGTGCTAGCGACATCTAATGGCTGCATACCAGTAATGCACAACTCATTCAGGGCAACTGGGGGGATGGGGGACACTACGAAAACCATGAGAAGTGCTAAATGAAGTAGAATAACTAAACTTGCTGCTGCTTAATCAGTGACCAGAAGAACAGGTTTCAGTTTAGTGGTTTCATACTTACCCAAGTTTAGATACAATTTTGACAGCCTCCTTCATCCCCATTCTACTCAGCAGCCATGTGCCATTCAGCAATGGGAAATGGGAAGGCTGTCTGCTACCTTTCACAGGGATTCATTTTAGTAATATCATATTGTAGAGGACAAAGTCGTCACAGCCTACTTATTACACATTGCTCACAGCAACAACACAAAAAAAATCAGCAACAAGAAAATGAGAGGAAAAAAAAGTTCACAAAGTCAAGAAAAAATAAATGAATCGCAAACATTTAATTAAAAAATCACAGCCAAAGCAAACACTCACATAGGATGAGATATACAATTTAATTTCAAACAAAACCACGAACAAGACTTGTATAAAAATAAAGTAAGCAGATAATTTTCTAAGAATAAGTTCATTCTCTCTATGTAACATTACTACACACAGCTCTACCAATAACAGAATGACAGGAATTCAAAATGAAATGCTGGCAAACCTGAAAGCATGTAGTAAATGCAAACTCAATTAAAGTGCTAAGACCTAATGGATTGGCAATTGTACGACATGCATGGTTTAGGAATGAGGAATAGGCGTTCAAAAATGAAGAAACATGTTCAAAAATAAGAAGCAAAAAGGGTAGGACAGAATCATTTTTATTTACTTGCAAGATGTTTTTAGAAGTCAGGTAACTTGCATTTTATGGGGAAGTTACTTCTGTGGGGGGAAGGGGAGGGAGTAGGAGCAGAGTGAAAGAACAATCTGTCCCATAAAATGCCTCAGAAACAGCTAAGTATCAATACTCATTTCTTGGGTACTGTGTACCTTCAATGATGAATGTTCTTGACTTTGAAGAACTAAATGGATCCCCTGGTAATAAAAAAAGATTTAAAAAAACCAGAGTTTATAGCTGAAGGCACATTACATTGCAGAATTTAGGGCATGGGAGAGGTAAGAGTAAATTCTATATATACACACATATACACATGACTTCCCAGCTCAGAAAACAGTAGCCCAGTGAAAAGATTGCCTTTATTGGAAACATATATTTGTTACAAAGTACATCCAACTTGTAAAGGCTCAAATATACTATGAGTATAAAAATAAAAACAGTGCATTTTATCAGTTGAGGTTTGAAAATGCTCAGTTTAAAAAGACAGTATCCCTTTTGTTTACCTACATAGGCTAGATTCAAAATATAGTACCAATCAAACCTACTTGGCAAAATCAACTGGAGGGGTGAATGTAGCATGAACTGGCTCAGTGGATGAGTAATATAGAATTACATAGATGGTAGGAGTGGCAGTAGGAAAAACATCAGCCACGGTGCTGGATTTGGATCCAATTGACACATATAATAGCTTGAGGAGGATTGTCAAACTGTACCAGAGATAATGAAATATGACTAAATAGCCCAACATCTCAGCCTGTACCCCTACGCTCTTCCAGCTCTGGTCTGTGCCCACCACTGGTGCCAGAGCCTTCAGCGGTCACATATCTGCAGTCCGGACTTTTCTGCCTAAGGTTCACCACCTTTCTATACCTTGCACTTTCAAAGCCTCCTCGAACCCACATCTTCAATCATCTCTCCAAACCCTTGCTTGGTGTTCAAACCTCCCATCATCCCTGTAAAACACCGTGGGATATTTAAGGCACTAATATTCAGTGCCACTTATTATTGTTAAGTGGCCTTATGACAACCTTCTCAACCAATGCAGGAGGGCAGTGCAAATAATCATATATTTTGGCTTGAGACGGGAATCAAGTTCATAGCTCCAATCAGTGCAGTGCAAGGGAAAGACATGTAAGGAAGTATTCCAATTAGCTCCCCAATGGTTCAATAAGTTTATCGAGTGAGTAGCTGAGCCAAACAGATAAGACGGTCTCAGGTTTGTTCAATGGTGCCCTTGGGGTGGGGAGGAGGAAAACAACAGTCATCCAGGATGCCTGCTCCTGATCGCTATCTACTGACCGCTGCCGGAATGTGGGCGAGAGTGGACGTCGGATGGGGACAGGATAGGGCTTGCCTGTCCCCTTCATAGTTTACTCTCCTACTGACAATTACTGTCAAGATCTTTTAATGCTCAGTTTGACATCAGCTAACTTGACTGGAGATCGAGTCTATATAACTCAATACTGCTTTTTCCACTAAGGAACTCTTACTTTTATGCATTTAAGGGAGTCATGTACCTCAAAGCATTAACAATGAATGTTCAAAGGCTGTAATAAGGACAGTCGAGAAGAATTGTCTATGGTAGGAGGAGATAAAAATTACAAAGGGAAGACTCAAATGGAATTACTTAGAAATGGTGAAAATCTAAAACTGTAAATAATAAAAACTGCTTGTGATGTGTCACACACATGGAGTTCAGTGTTGTTACTAGGATTTGAGTAAAGGGTATTTGGGTTTGTGAAATTTTTATACTCTGGCCACCTGGACTATGAAAAACACCGAGCAATTATAAGTCTAGATTTTGTCTTTTCAAACGTAGACTATAACTGGAGACAGCATTCTGACCTGTTATATTATACTGGTGGTGGAAGCAATTTGAGGTGATAAATTCTAAGTATTAGACAAGAAGCTTTTTAGTACAACAGTAAAGTGCCTTAGCCTGGAGATACCACTGAACAGCTGATGTTAATAAATCACTCTTTCCTTCCAGGTTTTATGACATTAAGTTAACCCAAGTGAAGGAGCGAGCCTTTGGCTCAGTGATAGCATTCTCACCTGAGTCAGAAGGTGCAGGCTTCGAACCCCGCTCTAGACAGTCCCGGTGAGTGGAGACCGGAGCTCCAGCTCTGAATTCTGGGTTGTCATCCAGTGGGATACTGGAGTCTGGTGGGTGTGGGTGGCCCCCCCCCCACATCATATGGGTTGTGAGGGCCCATTAAACCCTCCTGCTATATAGGACTAACCACCACTATAGCAGGTATAAAGACAGTTATGGCCCTGAAAGAAGCGTTCACATCACGGCCTGTCAGACTGTCTCACAGCCTGAAAATCCTTCTATTACTTCACACTATTCTCCAAGGGAAGAGTGTGAAGAAATGTAAACAACAACCTAAAGTGAACTGCCCTGTGAGACACACACAGCCATTTTATCTTTGTAATATATACAAGACACCTTACAGATCAACAATTTGCTGCAGAAAACATCCTTGTGCAAATCATGTGAGCTGGTGCCATGCGACTTCTACACCAAGCTGTATTTTTCAGACCCCTGCGTTTTACTATTAGCAACATCTGAACGGTGCAGTTGTAATTCCACTCCAAGTTGTATATGCGATATAGAGATCAGAAGTCTAGGCTTAAAGTTTGAACCTGACAGGCATCTGTTGAAAATTAGCTTAGACCATCCATCCAGCCAGACACACATACAGTTTATGTAGGACTACAAAAGGGACATTGTTTTATAAATCACTTAACGTATCTTACATCATGTGGACTAAAGATGCTCTATCATCTTTAGTCTTTTACCATTACCAGCTTGGATGGAACAAGAACATTTCTGTACTGAATTGTGAAGGGCTTTCACTACATGAATCCTTCAGACGATCCTGGCAATTTAAAATGGTATTAGCATTTTGTTGACATGCTGAGCGATGTATTTAATATACAGTACTAAAAAAAATCATCCAGTACAGCTTAATTCCTATATGTATATTCTATATTCAATTACGTGAAGAAACATAGAACAAAAACAAACAACCTGAAAAAAGTCTAGCAAGTAATTTCAGCAGAAATGGAGTTACTTTCATTCTGAGCTCCTAGGTACCTGGAATAACGATGGGGTGTGGGCACACATGAGATCATCCACACAGTGGGTTGTGGTGCTGTAATGAGGGGAGGAGACTCACTCCATACTGCTCATGTGTGACCCTTTGCAGCTAGTTTCAGAATAGGGCAATTTTCTGCCCATCTTTTTATGAGGTGGGGCATAATCCAGAGAAAAATCAAGAGAGAACAAGAAAACATTTTGTAAAAGGGGAAGCCTCACATTCAAATAAAAAAGTCCAATTAAATCACCATTATGCGCTCAGCTACACAGACAGTACTGAAGAATCAAACCAATGTTTTCCTGCCCACCCTAATTTTCTCCCTTTATTCCCCTTCTCTTCCAAAGATGCTGACTCCTTTCCGGGGTACAATTGCACAGTTGTTAACTCTGTGTCCACCTTACCCAGTCATTCTTCATTTGTGAGCCTAGACAGTGAGTGATAGCAGGCTATTTGACTATGCACAGCATCACAACAAAGCCTGATCCTATCCTCACAACATCCACATACATTACTTTTCAGCCTATGTCACTGAATAGTGATCAACAGTGGGAACTCTGGCTGACTTTACCCCTCCCCAATCCAGAAACGTGGTGGCTAATTGTAGTGCTGCAACTACTGCCTAGCTGAGATCAGCTAAGCTTTCCTTCTTCTTAACCAGTGTCAGTATTGGGAATAAGGTGCAGGAGTGTCAAACCTGGTCCCAAAACCACACTTCAAAACATTTCATCAGAGCCTGATGCACTGAAACCTTTACTAGGCTTAATGTCACATTTTCTGTTTGCTTTCAACATGAACTGTTCCTCAAGAGGGGTTGCTGTTAGAAAAGAAAAATGGACTTATGCCATTTTTTCTAGTGATGATCTCACGCAATGATAGGCTTTGTGGCATCACACTGGCAAAAGAAAAGAATGCATGAAACATGAAGATGGTGGCCCTTTAAAATACCACTGGGCTAAGAGTGCCTTGTGTTAAGGAACTTATTAACAGATATTATCGTAAAGTAAGAGCGGACCCTCTGATGCACTCTTGGACCAGTGTTTACCAACATTTTTTTATGGATTCTGTGCTCAAAGTGAGGGTAATGTCAGTTCTGGCAAATGGAATATTTTCTATTTTAGTCCCAACATCAAGCACTCCTGGAGCATGGTATAGAATGGCTGATGCACAGTATAGCCCCCTGCTATCTGGTCCAACAATTTGTCTCCTCCCCACCCTCAGAAGAACATCCCTTATTGCACCAGTGCGACAATTTTCCAATTCCCACACCAGCCATCCAGCAGCTCTTTGAATGAAATTGCTAGTTGCAAGCTAATTAGTAGCAAATTATTGTAAGATGTGTATGGTGGGCCTTGCCCATTATATTGTCTAAATTCAGTTACAGTTAATACACTGAGACTATTATCCCATTAGTCTAGGCTAGAGTTGGCCACTGTCCCTTCCAGTCCTGTGTGCCTGTTTACCAAAATTTCATGGTGTAGCCCAAGTCTGGATCTGTTAGATGCAATGGAGAGCTCCCCCTATATTGTATATAAGATCATGACTGATCTTCGACCTCAACTCCACTTTCCCGCCCGATCCCCATATTCCTTGATTCCCCGAGAGTCCAAAAATCTATTGATCTCAGCCTTGAATATGCTCGACGACTCCACATCCACAGCTCTCTGGGGTAGAGAATTCCAAAGATTCACAACCCTCTAAGTGAAGAAATTCCTCCTCATCTCTGTCCTAAATGGCCTTATCCTGAGACTATGTCCCCTAGTTCTAGGCTCTCCAGCCAGGGGAAACAACCTCTCAGCATCTACCCTGTCAAGCCCCCTCAGAATCTTGTATGTTTCAATGAGATCACCTCTCATTCTTCTAAACTCCAGACAGTATAGGCCCATTCTACTCAATCTCTCCTCATAGGACAACCCTCTCATCCCAGGAATCAATCTGTTGCACTGTCTCTAAGGCAAGTGTATCCTTCCTTAGATAAGGAGACCAAAACTGTACACAGTATTCCAAGGTGTGGTCTCACCAAAGCCCTGTACAATTGTAACAAGGCTTCCTTACTCTTGTACTCCAACCCCTTGCAATAAAGGCCAACATGCCATTTGCCTTTGTACCTGCATGCTAACTTTATGTGTTTCTTGTACGAGGACACCAAAATCTCTCTGAATGCCAACATTTAATAGTTTCTTACCATTTAAAAAATATTCCGTTTTTCTATTCTTCCTACTAAAGTGAATAACCTCACATTATACTCTATCTGCCACCTTCTTGCCCACTCACTTAATCTGTCTATATCCCTTTGCAGACTCTTTGTGTCCTCCTCACAGCGTACTTTCCCACCTGGCTTTGTATCGTCAGCAAACTTGGATACATTACACCGGGTCCCTTCATCTAAGTCATTAATATAGATTATAAATAGGTAAGGCCCAAGCAATGATCCTCGTGGCACCCCACTAGTTACAGCCTGTCAACCTAAAAATGACCCGTTTATCCCTACTCTCTGTTTACCGTCCTTAAACAATCCATACTAATATATTACCCCCAACCCCATGAGCGCTTATCTTGCATAACAACCTTTTATGTGGCACCTCATCGAATGCCTTTTGAAAATCCAAATATACTACATCCATTGGTTCCCCTTTATCTACCCTGCTAGTTACATCCTCAAAAAACTAATAAATGTGTCAAACATGATTTCCTTTCATAAAACCACGTTGACTCTGCCGAATCATATTATGATTTTCTAAGTGCCCTGTTACCACTTCCTTAATAATGGATTCCAGCATTTTCCCGATGACTAATGTCAGGCTAACTGGCCTGTAGTTCCCTCCTTTCTTGAATAGCGATGTTACATTTGCTACCTTCCAATCCGCTCAGACTGCTCTAGAATTTAGGGAATTTTAAAAGATCACAACCAATGCATCCACTATCTCTGCAGCCACCTCTTTTAGAACCCTAGGATGTAGGCCATCAGGTCCATGGGATTTGTCGGCTTTTAGTCCCATTAGTTTCTCTAGTACTTGTTCTCTACTGATATTAATTATTTTAAGTTCCTCATTCTCATTATACCCTTGGCGCCCCACTATTACTGGTATGTTATCTGTGTCTTCTACTGTGAAGACAGGTACAAAATAGTTGTTTAACGTCTCTGCCATTTCCTTATTCCCATTATAATTTCTCCTGTCTCAGCCTCTAAGGGACTCACGTTTACTTTCGGCAATCTCTTCCTTTTTACATGCTTGTAGAAGCTCTTACAATCCGTTTTTATCTTTCTTGCTAGTTTACTCTCATATTCTATTTTCTCCCTTTTTATCAATTTTTTGGTCATCCTTTGCTGGTTTCTAAAACTCTCCCAATCCTCAGGCTTACTACTCTTCTTCGCAACATTATAAGCCTCTTCTTTTAATCTAATACTATCCTTAACTTCTTTAGTTAGCTACAGATGGATCACTTTTCCCGTGGAGTTTTTATTTCTCAATGGACTGTATATTTGTTGAGAATTTTGAAATATTTCTTTAAATGTTTGCTATTGCTTATTTACCGTCATACCTTTTAATCTAATTTCCCAATCTATCTTAGCAAACACGCCCCTCATTCCTATGTAATTGGCTTTATTTATGTTTAAGATTCTAGTCTCGGACTTATGTATGTCACTCTCAAACTCAATGTGAAATTCTATCATATTATGATCACTCTTCCCCAGAGAATCCTTTACTATGAGATAACTAATTAACCCTCTCTCATCACACAATACAAGATCTAAAATAGCCCATTCCCAGGTTGGTTCTACGACATATTGTTCTAGGAAACTATCTCGCATGCATTCCATGAACTCGTCCTCCAGACTACCTTTGCCAATTTAATTTGTCCAGCCTAAACGAAGATTAAAGTCCCCCACGATTATTTCATTACCGTTGTTACAAGCTCCTATTATTTCTTAATAAATACTCTGATCCAACGGTATAGTTACTGTTAGGGGGCCTGTAAACTACTTCCACCAGTGTTTTCTGCCCCTTATTATTTCTTATCTCCACCCATACTGATTCTGCCTCCTTATCTTCTGAGCAAAGATCCTTTCTCACTACAGTCCTTATGTCATCCTTTATTATCAGGGCTACCCCTCCTCCTTTTCCATTCTGCATGTCTTTGTTCTGAGCTTCTCCTCATTCAAATGATATAATCTATATTTTCAACACTATTTACAGGGAAGCTCTCTGAATTAGACCCATTCAGTGCTGAATCAGCTAACAATCTGTCTCGAGATTTTTTTTTATTCGATCATGGGATGTGGGCGTTGCTGGCAAGGCCAGCATTTATTGCCCATCCCTAATTGCCATGAGAAGGTGGTGGTGAGCTGCCTTCTTGAACCACTGCAGTCCGTGTGGTGAAGGTTCTCCCACAGTGCTGTCAGGTAGGGAGTTCCAGGATTTTGACCCAGCGACGATGAAGGAACGGCGATATATTTCCAAGTCGGGATGGCGTGGGACTTGGAGGGGAATGTGCAGGTGGTGTTGTTCCCATGTGCCTGCTGCCCTCGTCCTTGTAGGTGATAGAGGTCGCGGGTTTGGGAGGTGCTGTCGAAGAAGCCTTGGCAAGTTGCTGCAGTGCAACCTGTGGATGGTACACACTGCAGCCACAGTGTGCCGGTGGTGAAGGGAGTAAATGTTTAGGGTGGTGTCAAGCTTCTTGACTGTTGTTGTAACTGCACTCATCCAGGCAAGTGGAGAGTATTCCTTCACACTCCTGGACTTGTGCCTTGTAGATGGTGGAAAGGCTTTGGGGAGTCAGGAGGTGAGTCACTCACAGCCTCTGACCTGTTCTTGTAGCCACAGTATTTATATGGCTGGTCCAGTTAAGTTTCTGGTCAATGGTGACTCCCAGGATGTTGATGGTGGGGGATTCGGCAATGGTAATGCTGTTGAATGTCAAGGGGAGGTGGTTAGACTCTCTCTTGTTGGAGATGGTCATTGCCTGGCATTTGTCTGGGGCCAATGTTACTTGTCTCTTATCAGCCCAAGCCTGGATGTTGTCCAGGTCTTGCTGCATGCAGGCACGGACTGCTTCATTATCTGAGGGGTTGTGAATGGAACTGAACACTGTGTAATCATCAGCAAACATCCCCATTTCTGATATTATGATAGAGGGAAGGTCATTGATGATGCAGCTGAAGATGGTTGGGCCAAGAACACTACCCTGAGGAACTCCTGCAGCAATGTCCTGGGGCTGAGATGTGGTTGGGGCCACCAATAACCACTACCATCTTCCTTTGTGCTAGGTATGACTCCAGCCACTGGAGTGTTTTCCCCAGTTCCCATTGACTTCTATTTTACTAGGGCTCCTTGGTGCCACACTCGGTCAAATGCTGCCTTAATGTCAAGGGCAGTCACTCTCACCTCACCTCTGGAATTCAGCTCTTTTGTCCACGTTTGGACCAAGGCTGTAATGAGGTCTGGAGCAGAGTGTTCCTGGCGGAACCCAAACTGGGCATCGGTTATTGGTGAGTAAGTGCCGCTTGATAGCACTGTCCACGACATCTTCCATCACTTTGCTGATGATTGAGAGTAGACTGATGGGGCGGTAATTGGCCGGATTGGATTTGTCCTGCTTTCTGTGGACAGGACATATATGGGCAATTTTCCACATTGTCGGGTAGATGCCAGTGTTGTAGCTGTACTGGAACAGTTTGGCTAGAGGTGCGGCTAGTTCTGGAGCACAACTCTTCAGCACTACAGCTGGGATGTTGTCGGGGCCCATAGCCTTTGTTGTATCCAGTACACTCAGCTGTTGCTTGATATCACGTGGAGTGAATCGAATTGGCCGAAGACTGGCTTCTGTGATGGTGGGGATATCGGGAGGAGGCCGAGATGGATCATCCACTCTGCACTTTTGGTTAAAGATGGTTGCAAACGCTTCAGCCTTGTCTTTTGCACTTAAATGCTGGACACTGCCATCATTGAGGATGTTCACAGAGCCTCCTCCTGCCGTTAGTTGTTTAATTGTCCACCATCATTCACGACTGGATGTGGCAGGATTGCAGAGCTTTGATCTGATCTGTTGGTTGTGGAATCGCTTAGTTCTGTCTATAGCATGTTGCTTCCGCTGTTTAGCATGCATGTAGTCCTGAGTTGTAGCTTCACCAGGTTGGCACCTCATTTTTAGGTACGCCTGGTGCTGCTCCTGGCATGCTCTTCTACACTCCTCATCGAACCAGGGTTGATCCCCTGGCTTGTTGGTAATGGTAGAGTGAGGAATATGCCAGGCCATGAGGTTACAGATTGTGCTTGAATACAATTCTGCTACTGATGGCCCACAGCGCCTCATGGATGTCCAGTTTTGAGCTGCTAGACGGGACTTCGTCTTCACAAGGACTGTGCGGTGGTCACTCCTACCAATACTGTCATGGACAAATGCATCTGTGACAGGTAGATTGCTGTGGACGAGGTCAAGTTGGTTTTTCCCTCGTGTTGGTTCGCTCACCACCTGCCGCAGGCCCAGTCTGGCAGCTATGTCCTTCAGGTCAGTAGTGGTCCTACCGAGCCACTCTTGGTGATGGATATTGAAGTCCCCCACCCAGAGAACATTCTGTGCCCTTGTTACCTTCAGTGCTTTCTCCAAGTGGTGCTCAACATGGAGGAGGACTGATATATCAGCTGAGGGAGGGTGGTAGGTGGTAATCAGCAGAAGATTTCATTGCCCGTGTTTGACCTGATGCCATGAGATTTCATGGGGTCTCCGCGGAGTCAACGTGCATTGAGAACACCAGTTAGGCTCACCAAACATTTTACTTACAGCCCTTATCCAAGCTGTCTCTGTTGCATTTGAACATAGGCACCAGATGTGGAAGCACTGTACTCGACTATTCTGTGACATCCAATTTTAAGGAGTTTCCATTAAAAGTAAATATTAATACCTCAAAAAACAGACCTTTTTTTTTACCTTTAACAAACTAGCATAAGCAAAAACCCAAAACAATTATTAATAGGATACGTCGTGCTCCCAAATTCATCTCTTTTTTTGAGTTATGAAATCTCTTTTTGTTCCTTAAACAGGTGTCTCGAGGCCTTGTAATTTATGCAACAAAGAGTCCAGGTGAGCAACCCCTCCCAGGTCTCTGCTAGGAGGCACATGACAGTAACCCAGAGATAACTTTCTTTACCACCTATGAGGGAGGCAGAGAGTGGAAACCAGACATACCCCCACAATGAAGTGGCTAAAATCAGTGACAATGCAGAGTGGTATGGAATAAAATTTATACATGTCCACTGCATGCCACCATTTCTTGATGCTCCAGTGAATCATCTAGATAGGCCATACTTTGAACTAATGTCTGAATGAGGTTTCAGTTAAATGAAGCGTATACACCTTAACCTTCATAGTGGTTGGTAAAAACAAGCACACTATATCAAAGGCTTGCAATTTAGACCAATTGAAATGATCCATAAACTATAAAGATCCCTGGTTTGATTCCTGCTCTGTGCTGAGTTAGCTGATCTCAGATAGGCTAGTAGTTGTGCTGCAATTGGGCCCAGTGACACTGGGCTGGTGAGGAGAAACAAGATTGAGCTCTGCTGTTATGTACCCTCAGTCAAATAATTTATGGCAGGGAACCAGAGGGCTGCCGCCACCAGTGGAACTGTATTCCAACAAGAATCTACACTTCAAGAGACAAGGGGATGAAAGAGGAGAAAACTGGGGAAGAGGCACTGGAAATTACTTCCATGTAAGTAAATTAAGGTGCACTATTAATTGATCCTTTACATCTACACTTGCATATTAAATGATTAGTCAAATGGAGTAATGGGTCCTGTACATTTTTTGCCACTATAAACATAAGTTTAACTTAATGATCAGTAAATAATCTACTAGTTGTAATAAAGATATGCCAATCTATATTTCCTGAATCTTTACAGTAGCAGAAGTTTCTGGAGGGGGAAAAGAGAGAAAGTGAGTGCATTTACAAAACCTGTAGATTAAAAATTACTGTTAGCTCTCCACTTAAGTAATGAAACTCACCTTCCATGGGTGTGTTTGGATCTGGCCTGTTAGCGAATACCACATCCACATACTCCAACTGCAACCGCTCAAGAGAAGCCTTCAGTCCTGCCAAAGCAGAATACATACACTTGTTAAAAACAGACCAGCCTGACAATCCTATGAAACCTTACCCTGCTGAATGGATCAGAATTTGACGTGACTAGCAGAATAAATACTGTGACTAATGCTTTAAAAGGTAAAGAACAAATTCAGCATTTTTAAAGTTTATTCCTCTGTGAAAGTTAAAGACAAACATGCGATGGTCATGCTTCATGATTTGCAGAAGTGGGTTAACAGAATGGTGGCCTAGCACACTGAATGCATTTTCTTCTGTTGGCTAGGATGAGGCTGAAGAAAAGGCAGCATTATTTATTTAGCATACTGCAACACTAAATCCGTTTTCTGTGCCTGCACTCGATACATAATGCTATCTTCATCCCTTGCCTAGCCTGTTATCTTCCACATTTCCCTGGCCAGGAACTTGGCGATTTCTGTCTTAAAATATTCCAGATTCCATTCACCACTCTAGATGTCATCAAGGTAAAATTTACTGTCACTGATATCATAAAAACTTTTAGCGTGCTCATATCAAATTACTGTCTCATACTTTAATGGAGGCATTAACCAATCATCGACAACAGCAATTTTCATACTAACATACATGTCCTACCTTCTATAATATGCTTTCGGGAGAGTCCTCTCTCAGTCTCCGCCCTGCAAGACAAACATAATTGACAGAAGCATGGCATGATTTAAGAATCAATCTGCAGTAGTAAGTCACTGATTCATTCTGGCTAACCCAGGTTAGATCACATTTCCAAATAACACCAAGTAAGCTACTTCATTGCTGTGGACAAGAGCATGCAAAAGCAGGGCTGCATCCAGAAGCATTTTTCTTCTGGAACCTCAAAACATCAGTAGTACTGAGCCACACAGACCAGGCAAGTCCCATGTATGATCCCTGGTCTGTGCTGAGGTAACTAATCTCAGCCAGAACCATGGAGTGCAACGATGGCCTCAGCACCCCTGGAATAGGAATGAGGGGGAAAACATTCACACAGCACCTTGGTCTAATGTCTCATCTGAAAGATAGAACCTCCTGATAATGCAGAAGCTTAGATTATGAGCTCAACTCCTGGATTGGGGCTTTAACCCAGAACCTTCTGGCTCAGAGATGAAAGTGCCGAGTAAATGTATAAGCACCTTATTTAGAGTTAACATTTCTTCATGACCATTCTACAATTTTTACTTCTACATTAGTATCACGCTTCTGATTACCATCTAGTGTCTCCTGCTGTAAATAGTGCGTGTGGATGTTGATGCCGAGAGGTTCAGACTCGGCTGTGATGCCTCCAATGATCAAATAGTCTGACAACACTCACTCCTATTTAGATACTCCTCTAGTACAACCTGGCAAAATATAATAGTGCACTCATGATGTAACTGAACAACACATTAGGGACACTGATCCCTTGCAGCAACCAACTACTACTAAGTCTTCAGTTATAGAAAGAAGAAAGACTTGAATTTATATAGCGCCTTTCACGACCTCAGGACGTCCCAAAGTGCTTTACAGCCAATAAAGTGCAGTCACTGCTGTAATGTAGGAAACGTGGCAGCCAATATGCACACAGCAAGGTCCCACAAACAGCAATCATCTGTTTTAGTGATGTTAGTTGAAGGATAAATATCATCTATATACTTTCACCAACAATGCCCTATACAGGACTGAATTAAGAGCTTTATGTTCCCCTTGTTGATATCCCCCTCCAGGTATATACAACTGTACGTTTTCTATTTCTTTGTTTTTCTCTCTGCAGATGATACAAGTTGAAGCTGCTCAATGGTAAATTGACATCCCCGTAGAATGCAGAACATTGCATTTATATAAGTGCTTCCAAGTAAAAATTGTAGAATGGTCATGAAGAAATGTTAACTCTAAATAAGGTGCTTATACATTTACTCGGCACTTTCATCTCTGAGCCAGAAGGTTCTGGGTTAAAGCCCCAATCCAGGAGTTGAGCTCATAATCTAAGCTTCTGCTGCATTATCAGGAGGTTCTATCTTTCGGATGAGACATTAGACCAAGGTGCTGGTGAATGTTTAAGATTTCGTAGTACTATTTGAAGAGGAGCAGGGAATTCTCCTGGTCAACATTCATCCATCAACCAAGAAATAGATTAACTGATCATTCATCCCACTGCTGTTTGTGGGATCTCATTCTGTGCAAAATGGCTGTCAGTTTGTCTACATAACAATAGGACAGTGAAGTGCTATTCTACCCTGAGGCAGGCAATAAGGCATTATATAAATGCAAGCTCTTTCTTAAGCACTTATGTAGCTCGAGTTATGGGAGACACATACACACACACACTCAAATTTATGTTACTAAACCAGGCCATAAAAACATGGAGTTATTCTGATGTTGGGATAGCACCTGTAACTGAACTGCAGCAGCAATGAGTGCAACAGCACCTACAAGCACACTATCAACCAGCACGTAGCATGTGGTAATAAACGTTGGATAGTTTAACTTCCTTGGTCGGTAACACTTCAGGGGGAGAACTATAATGCAACTAAACAAGCCAGGACAAGGATGCAGTCAGATCTACAAATATTTCACATATATTCATCTACAGGGTAAATGCTATGAATGTACGCTCCCAGTCCAAAGCCTTGCCTGCTGGGAGTGCTTATCCAGAAATCACAGGCATGCTTCCCACAATCTTCTGTCCATTAAAATGAATGGATGCAAAATTGTGGGGAGTACACCCACAATTTCCTGATATGTGCCTGCGTTCATAAAATTTACTCTCCTATATTTTGCAGGTGGCTTGGGATCTAAGGCTTTCCACTCTGCCTAGCAGCTTTACCAGTAGTTTTTCTATCTAAATCAGTCATAGATTTGGTGAAAACACCAGTATGTCAGCCAGAAGGCTTCAAAGTGCGTAAGATATGAGAATTCAGTTCCACTGTAGTTGCTAGCATATTTGAATCACGTGTACCCTATACGTCACAGGTACACTTTCTATTCAAGCTCACATACTTGATCCCAGAATGACGAGCGTAGCTGTAATTTTGCATTCAGACCTGTTTTTTTTCTCTTTCTTTGTTAATTTTCTCCCCCTCTCCTGTAGGTGTACATTACTTGTCAGGGTATGATTCGGGTGTTGCCAGGTGCTCTCTAGTACTTTGGTCATGTGGCCATTATTCATTATAGAATCTTCGCAATGGGTGTCAGTAGATAATTCAACAGGATAGTGACCAGGTAAAGGAAATCAGGCTGAATTTTCCTTCCTAACCCAAGGCAATTAGTGTCCCTACTACAACTCCGGCTCAGATTAAATAAGTCAGCACAGACTGGGAATCAAATCTTTGACCCTCCTGGTCTGACTGCTCTGCGGCTCATCCAATAAGCTTGGTAAGTCATCGGGAGAGCCAGTTCAAAATTGTTCTGTGTGCGCATTCCAATTTTAGCTGCATGGAAGGTACTGAATGGAGTTTCTCCATAAGGAGGAAGGGATTATTAGAGGCCGAATATAAGGCCGAACATTTGTGAAGTGCCGTAGGATGTTTTCTATGTTAAAAGCGCCATGTAATTGTATGTAGCTGAATAGCTCGCACACCTGCATTGGCACGAGGGAGAATAATCCAACGACTCTTGATACTTTCTGTCAAACAAGCAACTTCAGTTGGATAACAAGACATCAGTGTACACCTAGATAAAATTAGATTTGCACTTTTTTTTTTAAATATAGCGCCTTTCAATTACACAACCACAATGGTCAAAACTTAGGAATTTCAATTCTTTCCCCCAATATTCTCTACTCCTAAAGGCACTGACTCCTTGCTGGGTACAATTCCATGAGCACAAGTGCTGATTCTTCAAGCCGAGCCCAATCCCGTCTTTACACGTGCAAATGTGGAACCCTAGTTGAGATCAGCTAATTCAGTACAGACTGGGGATCGAACCTGTGCCCTTCTGGCCTGCATGGCTCAGCTGTGGACTGCCATCACCAACTGAGAACACTGGGATAGCTTACAATTACATTTCATTAAAAAAAACTGTTTTAATCACTAAAAAAAAAATCAATATCTGTTTACATACTTCCCACCCCAGAAGATTTTGGTAGTGATGACTAGGCTGGACCGTCTGTGAAGAGAAAAACAGAACAGGATGTTGATAAAGGGCTTGGTTAATTTGACTTTATGTACAGTACTGTAAGGTTAGTAAGTTAATACAATGAGAATATTCTTTAATTCACCCTCGAAACACATCAGCAAACGCTTGAGTTTAATTGTGGAAAAATAAATACATCAACCTTCCCCTTTATAGGCTGGAGATTCTGATCAGTGTTGTTCTCACACAAACGTTTAATGTTCTTGTACCAAACACCTCTCTGCTATTTTAGCTCAGGCATTAACCTGTTAAAATAGTGCAGAAGAAGTTGTACAAGCACGTTAAGTATTTGTCATGAATGACGCTGATCCTAATCTCTACTTTTATAAGTCAAGTTTCTTGCTTCAGTTTTTTGGCCCCTGGCATATGGATCACATCTTGGCTGAGAAGGTGGTGAGCCAATGTGCTTCCAGGCCTCTGCCAATGTAACCAACCACAGCGAGGTGCAACAAGGGCAGAGCAAGGTAATTCCCTTTCTGATTTCCCTTTGGGGAAATGCTTGGTCGGTGACTGGCATCTCCCCTGTATGCCTAGGAATCCACTATGTGGAGTATAAATCATAAAACTACATAGTAGTGTTCAACAAGACACATTGTTTGGGCATTGATGCACTGTATCTTTTAAATATATCTGTTGAAATACAATATTTATAAAATAGTCAGATTCATACCCCAACTTTACAGCTTTTAGGTTTCGAAGTTATTCGCAAAGCACATAAGTTTCCCAAACTGCTATCAGAGGAGGTTGTACAAACTGCAGTTTCAACCAAAAGTTAGCAACAGAAATATCTAAATGAGGTCACTGCAAAACCCGAGTGAAAAGGTTACTGAAAGACAGCTTAAAAAAAGATGCTGCGGCAGATTGATAAAAATGCAGGGAATACTTGGAGGTTAAAAAAAATGCATTATGCAATGACACTGCTCTGAATAACTGCTGAGAACACAAATAAATTATATGGTTCTTGTCACAGATGCAATAAAGCAATAACTTCTGTTTAACAGGAGAGTAGAAGGCATTTAATCAATGTGCAGGAGGCCCTTACTGGAGAGGGTACTGCAAACTGCTGCTGTGCAGCATCTTAGGAATTAAAGATCCAGCTTTATAATGTCTGAAAGATTGAGGAATTTTAAAATGAAAGCGTATTGGTGGTGATGATGACTTCATGATAATATACTGCACAGACTAGCCTAACTATTATTGTAGAACCATAGTATTTCAGAGCATAGGAGGCGGCCATTCGGCCCATTGTGTCTGTGCCAGCTGCTTCCGAGAGCAATCCAAAACAAACCTCATTGCGCCATTCTCTTCCCACTCTTGTATTTTTCTCTGCTTCAGATATTTACCAAATTTTCCCTTAAAAGATAGTGGTCTCTGCCTCATCCGCTCCCTGTGGCAAAGCATCCTACGCTCCAATAACCCCCTGTGTAAATAAACTTCTCCTAACATCTCTCCTCACTCCCTTAGTGAGGATGTTAAATTGATGACCGCTCATCACCGACTCCCCAGACCAGGGAATATTGTCTTTCCCTATTCACTATCAAAATTCTTGACAATTTTGAAAACCTTTATTAAATCTCCATTTAGCCTCCTCTGCTCCAATGGAAATAGTCCCATTATCACAAGTCTCTCCTCATAACTATAGTTCTCCATCCCTAGAATCATCCTAGTGAATCTACACTGTACGCTCTTTGTGGCTTTATCTTTTCTATAATGGGGAGCCCAAAACTGTACACAGTACTCTAATTCTAATACATTCTATTAACTGTAAATTATTAGCAAGCTTATAGTAAAGTCACAGTTGCTAGTCCTTCAGTGTGAACAGTGTCATGCATGGTGGACCTACTATTGCAGTCAGCACCAAAACAGACCAAAAGCTTTGTAAAAGCATTACAGAAAATTAACAGCATTGGTTAGAGAAGGGGAAATGTGTGCTTGTGTGTGTAAGAATTGGGTTGGGTTGTGATGCTCCTACAGTTGGACAGCTTGAGATTTTCCAATATCAACTGGGCAAAACAAGATCATTTCTGGCATAAACATTTAAGCCTAGAAATTATGTTATGTGATATTAGTGCGTGAACGATTAACCGTTAAACAACAAAGTAATTTCACACTAGCATTCTTGGATAAATTTCAGTGTATTGTCAAAGCTTTAAACTAACAAAAAAAACAAATTAAGCAAAATAAAAATTACCTCCATCCTTTCTTCTTGATGATGTTTCCCAATACAATTTCTGCCCTGGGGAGAAGAAAAGATAGTGAGGTTAAACACATTTTATATTAACGATCGAATCCAAGTCGTCTCCCATGTACGGCATATAGGATCATACCAGCTTCCTTCTCTAATGATCAGACGATATTTTGCCTGTATAGCAATTGCACAGCTATACAATATCAGCATTCTTTACAGGGTTGCAGCCTGCCCTGTTAGGTGATTATCTATTCAGTGAGTTTGTTTTTTTAAAAGCTCAAAGTCCTCCATTATTCAGTTCAATAACTGTTTATATAAGTGGATTAGAATTTTCTTTCTCTTTTTTCTTCCATTTTTGCTCTGTCACTACTTCCATCATTCACTCTTTCCTTCTCTCCATCTCTACTTCCTTCTCTTATTCTCCTTAATCACAATTAGTTTATTAAATCTAAATGTACTTAAGCTGAATTATTTTAAATACAAAGCAGAAATTCTCTAAATTTGTAGGTGTACACAGCACACGACCTGTTACCTATATAACTTTGAATAAGTTAGCAAACAGTAATACATGTAACCGAACATAACTCTGGGGGGGGGGGGGGAGGGAACTACTTTTCCTCCAGATTTTCTCCCCAGACTTTCTCATTTGGACTGACCCATTCTCAAAGACATTAACTGATTCGATAGTATGGGTTCCACAGGTGCCACTGGCTATCCAGTATTTTGTCCAAATAGCCAATCTACATGCGTAAATCTGGAAAGTGAGTACTGGCATACCATATGACTGTGGGAGCATCACAGCCGAGTCTGACCCTGTCCTCACCTGACATCCACACAGGATGGCTGGATAGAGAGCAAGAGGGGCTGATTTTTTCCCCATCCGTAGCCCTGCGAAGGCTAATTACAGCAGTCCACTTGTTACCCCAGCTGAGATCTGCTCGGCACAGACCAGGGAGTTAACCTGGGGCAGCAGCCAGGTTTTTGCATGAATGGTATGTATGAAGAAACAATTTGCCTTTGAAAGACACTGCATTAATTGGTTGCTTTCAGTTGTTATATGAGGCTGTTGTTTAACATAATTTTCCCCACTCGAAGGCCAAACACCCCAGCACTATCTTGAAAACAAAATCAGTAAAATTAGAAATTCCCAGGAAATAAATCCTACCATTAAAATATAAAATAACATTTTATGTGAATTTTGAACACATTAATGCAAGGGCAGGTCAGAGGTGGGGAATGGGAACCCTTTCCATTTCAGGCACCCAGTGTCAGCATTAGCACAATTAGATACAAAGTAAAGCTCCCTTTACTCTGCCCCAACAACGTGCCTCAGTCACTTCTGAAGAGTATCCCCTACTGCACCCAGTACGTTATTTTTCCATTCTCCACACCAGCTATCCTTTGGCCTCTCCGAATGAGACTGCTAATTTAGTGATGACTAGCAGCAAATTAAGCAGAGCATTGGGCTGAGCATTCATGCCCAATAGGAACGAGGTTGAGACTGGCCAAACTCATCTCACATTGGATCCTTACAGATAGCAGACTGAGGATATTTTCATTCTCTGCATTAATAAGTATAAGCACTGCTCTAATATAGCTCATGTATGAAATTATCAGAATGTGCTATTTGCATAAGACCATAAGAGATAGGAGCAGGAGTAGGCCATTTGGCCCCTCGAGCCTGCTCCGCCATTTAATGAGATCATGGCTAATCTGATTTTTACCTCAACTCCACTTTCCCGCCCTTTCCCCATATCCTTTGACTCCCTTGCTGATCAAAAATTTGTCCAACTCAGCCTTGAATGTATTCAATGACTCAGCCTCCACAGTTTTTTGGGGTAAAGAATTCCAAAGATTTACGACCCTCTGGGAGAAGAAATTCCTCCTCATTTCCATCTTAAATGGGCGACCCCTTATTCTGAGACTATGCCCCCTAGTTTCAGATTCCCCATGAGGGGTAACATCCTCTCAGCATCTACCCTGTCGAGTCCCCTCAGAATCTTGTATGTTTCAATAAGATCTCTCCTCATTCTTCTAAACTGCAATGAGTATAGACCCAACCTGTTCAATCTTTCCTCATAAGACAACCCTTCCATACCCGGAATCAACCGAGTGAACCTTCTCTGAACTGCCTCCAATTGCAAGTATGTCCTTCCTTAAATAAGGGCACTAGAACTGTACGCAGTACTCCAGGTGTGGTCTCACCAGCACCCTGTACAGTTGTAGCACGACTTCCCTGCTTTTATACTCCATCCCCCTAGAAATAAAGGCCAATATTCCGTTTGCCTTCCGGGTTACTTGCAGCATTTTGTAGTATATTTCCATTCAATATTTTGCTTTTTTATTTTTCCTCCCAAAGTGGATGACTTCACATTTTCCCACATTATATTCCATCTGCCAAATGTTTGCCCATTCGCTTAACCTGTCAATATCCCTTTGCAGACACTTATGTGTCCTCATCACAACTTGCTTTTCCACCTATCTTTGTATCATCAGCAAATTTGGCCACAAGACACTCTGTTCCTTCATCCAAGTCATTTATATAAATTGTAAATAGTTGAGGCCCCAGCACTGATCCCTGCGGCACCCCACTAGTTACAGATTGCTATTTTGAAAATGACCCTTTTATCCCGACTCTTTGTTTTCTGTTAGTTAGCCAATCCTCTATCCATGCCAGTATATTACCCCCAACACCATTAGCTCTTACCTTGTGCAGTAATCTTTTATGCGGCACCTTATCGAATGACTTTTGGAAATCCAAATATACTGCATCCATTGGTTACCCTTTATCCACTCTGCCCGTTACTTCCTCAAAGAACTCTAATAAATTCTAATAAATCACCAGGTATTGTTCTCTGACTATAAATGCGGTAACCCTCCATGGAATCCCACACACGCTCACCTGACGAAGGAGAAAGCCTCCGAAAGCTTGTGATTTTCAAATAAAACAGTTGGACTTTAACCTGGTGTTGTAAGATTCCTTACAATTATAAAAGATGTGATAATAGAACACTTGGAGGGCATTAACGGGATTGGACAAAGTCAGCATGGGTCTATGAAAGGGAAATCATGCTTAACAAATCTACTGGAGTTTTTTGAGGATGTAACCAGTAGAATAGATAGGGGAGAACCAGTGGATGTGGTGTATTCAGATTTTCAGAAGGATTTTGATAAGGTCCCACACAAGAGGTTAGTGTGCAAAATTAAAGCACATGAGATTGGGGGGAATATACTGGCATGGATTGAGAATTGGTTGACAGACAGGAAACAGAGAGTAGGAATAAACGGGTCTTTTTGCGGGTGGCAGGCAGTGACTAGTGGAGTACCGCAGGGATCAGTGCTTGGGCCCCAGCTGTTCACAATATATATCAATGATTTGGATGAGGGAACTAAATGTAACATTTCCAAGTTTGCAGACGACACAAAGCTGGGGTGGAATGTGAGCTGTGAGGAGGATGCAAAGAGGCTCCAATGTGATTTAGACAAGTTGGGTGAGTGGACAAAACATGGCAGATGCAGTATAACGTGGATAAATGTGTGGTTATCCACTTTGGTTGTATAAGCAGAAAGGCAGATTATCTGAATGGTGATAGATTGGGAAAAGGGGAGGTGCAATGAGATCTGGGTGTCCTTGTACACCAGTCGCTGAAAGCGAGCATTCAGGTGCAGCAAGCAGTTAGGAAGATGAATGGTATGTTGGCCTTCATTGCAAGAGGATTTGAGTACAGGAGCAGGGATGTCTTATTGCAGTTATACAGGGCCTTGGTGAGACCACATCTGGAGTATTGTGTGCAGTTTTGGTCTCCTTATCTGAGGAAGGATGTCCTTGCCATGGAGGGAGTGCAACGAAGGTTTACCAGACTGATTCCTGGATGGCAGGACTGACGTATGAGAGATTGGGTCGACTAGGCCTATATTCACTAGAGTTTAGAAGAATGAGGGGTGATCTCATCAAAACATATAAAATTCTAACAGGACTAGACAGACTAGATGCACGGATGATGTTCCCGATGGCTGGGGAGTCCAGAACCAGGGGTCACAGTCTCAGGATACGGGGTATGCCATTTAGAAGCGAGATGAGGAGAAATTTCTTTACTCAGAGGGTGGTGAACCTGTAGAATTCTCTACCACAGAAGGCAATGGAGGCCAAGACATTAGATGTATGCAAGAAGGAGATAGATATATTTCTTAACGCTAAAGGGATCAAGGGATATGGGGAAAAAGCGGGAACAGGGTACTGAGTTAGACGATCAGCCACGATCATTTTGAATGGCGGAGCAGGCCCGAAGGGCTGAATGGCCTACTGTTGCTCTTATTTTCTATGTTTAATGGATTCTAGCATTTTCCCAATGACAGATGTTAGGCTAACTGGTCTATAGTTACCTGCTTTCCATCTCACTCCCTTCTTGAATAGGGGTGTTACGTTTGCAGTTTTCCAATCCGCTGGGACCTTTCCAGAATCTAGTCAATTCTGGAAAATTACAACCAATGCATCCACTATCTCTGTAGCCACCTCCTTGAAGATCCTCGGATGCAAGCCATCAGGTCCAGGGGACTTGTCGGCCTTGAGACCCATTAGTTTACCTAGTACTTTTTCTCTAGTGATAGTGATTGTTTTTAGTTCCTCCCTCCCCATTGCCCCTTGATTTTCTACTATTATTGGTATGTTATTAGTGTCTTCTACTGTGAAGACAGATACAAAATATCTGTTCAATTCCTCTGCCATTTCCTTGTTTTCCATTATTATTTCCCCAGTCTCATCCTCTAAGGGACCAATGTTTACTTTAGCTACCCTCTTCCTTTTTATATACTTGTAGAAGCTTTTACTGTCAGTTTTTATATTTCTTGCTAGTTTACTCTCATAATTTATTTTCTCCCTCTTTATTGTTCTTTTAGTCATCCTTTGCTGGTTTTTAAAGTTTTCCCAATTTTTGGGCTTACCAGTAATCTTTGCCATGGTGTCTGCTTTTTCTTTTAACCTGATACCATCCTTGACTTCCTCAGTTAGCCATGTTTGGTTCACCCTTTTTGTGGAATCTTTCCTCCTCACGGGGATATATTCTTGTTGTGAGTCATAAAATATCTTTTTAAATGTTTGCCACTGCTTATCCACCATCATACCATCTAATCTGTTTACCCAGTCCACTTTAGCCAATTCCACTCTCATTCCTTTATAATTGCCCTTATTTAAGTTTAACACAATAGTTTCAGGCCCAAGATCCTTGCTCTCAAACTGGATGTGAAATATTGCACAAAGTTTGAACTGGACTCAAAATTGGCATGAAAAGGCCATATATAAATGCGATTGTCACAAAATTAATACATGCATATATGATCCTCTTCAAACTAAACCATTTTAGAAACCACCATTTTAAACATCTTTATTGTTTTGTGAAAAATCTGCTCAAGTGCAACCCAAAAAACCACTAACTTATTTTGTTTTTGATGTATCTTGCTGACATCATGCTTAAGTAAAACAATTTTCCAGCTTGCTGATTCATGTGCTCCTAGCCTTTTGAATTTGGGAGCTATCTGCAATATTTCTTCCTGGCGAGCAGTCTAATATTAACCATGACATTTGTTGTTCAATAAATATGCCAACTTGCAGAGATTTCTGGATTTAAGATGGCGTATTGATGACTGCAGTATATAAATAGGAACAAGGAGTAAACATGCACTACCTACAGTGTGATCACAATCGCAATCAGTAAATAACACAATACTATTTATTTCTTACTTAAAGATTAATGTTAGAGGCTCACTCGATACAATTCCACCCCAAGCACCCAAAACTGCCTTTCAGGAGACAGTACATCAATCCAGGAGGAGGACTAAGTCAATAACAGTGACCCAGCCAGCAAAATCATCAATTGCACCACTAGCTGATGTGGGTAGGACCCTTTGTCCCCTGCCAACCCAGCTAAATCCCAGAGACCAGGACCAAGACCAAACAAATTGCTCCAATCGCTAAATACTCGCTGCCAAAAGTGCATGCACAGCCATGGTAAATTCAATGCACCCTTTTGTGAGCAAAGTATATAACTCTATGTGTAGTAGTTATATTCAAAACATAATAGAAAGCTTAGCACCGTACAGTAAGCTCAGGAGGTATGTGCACTGTCTACAACACACAATATTGTCATCTTACACAGGAAGGAAAGTACATTCATAGCAGACCCTAGCAGAAACTGCTTTGGGTGCCAGAAAAGAAATGTTTAATAAGGTGTGTTACAACAGCTTATTACCAGCAGGGTAATTACAAACATGTGATCGCTAGTGGTTTGTAGCTGTTACATTGGAGAGCACAGTTATAGGCTGGTTGCTTTCTATGCATTCTCCCTTGGAGCAGGAACCTTAAAATCCCCCACACCCAACATTGCAGTATGTAATACCACAAAGGACAACTCTACTACATACATATTAATGTTTCTGCCAAAAGTGCAATTGTTCCCATTCACTTGTTTGTTGATTGCTATGGGGAAGGATATTTGTGATCTCAGAACCTAGCACAAAGGAAGATGGTAGTGGTTGTTGGAGGCCAATCATCTCAGCCCCAGGTCATTGCTGCAGAAGTTCCTCAGGGCAGTGTCCTAGGCCCAACCATCCTTAGCTGCTTCATCAATGACCT
Source organism: Heptranchias perlo (assembly GCF_035084215.1). NCBI lineage: Eukaryota > Metazoa > Chordata > Chondrichthyes > Hexanchiformes > Hexanchidae > Heptranchias > Heptranchias perlo. Next base: position 3,170,288 of record NC_090356.1, on the reverse strand, counting down.
TCCCTCCATCATGAGATCAGAAATGGGGATGTTCGCTGATGATCGCAGTGTTCAGTTCCATTCGCAACCCCTCAGATAATGAAGCAGTCCGTGCCCAATGCAGCAAGACCTGGACAACATCCAGGCTTGGGCTCATAAGTGGCAAGTAACATTCGCGCCAGACAAATGCCAGGCAATGACCATCTCCAACAAGAGAGAGTCTAACCACCTCCCCATGACATTCAACGGCATCACCATCGCTGAATTCCCCCACCATCAACACCCTGGGGGTCACCATTGACCAGAAACTTAACTGGACCAACTACATAAATACTGTGGCTACGAGAGCAGGTCAGAGACTGGGTATTCTACGGCAAGTGACTCACCTCCTGACTCCCCAAAGCCTTTCCACCATATACAAGGCACAAGTCAGGAGTGTGATGGAATACTCTCCAATTGCTTGGATGAGTGCAGCTCCAACAACACTCAAGAAGCTCGACACCATCCAGGACAAAGCAGCCCACTTGATTGGCACCTCATCTACCACCCTAAACATTCACTCCCTTCACCACCGGCGCACCGTGGCTGCAGTGTGTATCATCTACAGGATGCACTGCAGCAAATCTCCAAGGCTTCTTCGACAGCACTCCCAAACCCGTGACCTCTACCACCTAGATGGACAAGGGCAGCAGGCACATAGGAACACCACCACCTGCACGTTCCCTTCCAAGTCACACATCATCCTGGCTTGGAAATATATTGCCATTCCTTCATCGTCGCTGGGACAAAATCCTGGAACTCCCTACCTAACAGCACTGCAGCGGTTCAAGGCGGCGGCTCACTACCACCTTCTCAAAGGCAATTAGGGATGGGTAATAAATGCTGGCCTTGCCAGCGACGCCCACATCCCATGAACAAATGAAAAAAAGACAACCAGGCATCTTTGTTATTCATCTCCCTACCACTCAAATATACAAAGTCCAATATTTTTTTTTAAAATTCAGATTCTAAAGAGATGCCCTGTAATTTTTTAAATAAATCCCAACAGCATATTTGCAACAACTCCTTTAAGACTGCACAGATTCTGTTTATGCATGGTATTAATCCAATGTTTCCAATATTTTACAGACAGGAAAATTATTGCTCAGTGACCAAGTCAATTTCAGAATTTTCCTGGAACACTGCTGTATTCATGACTGCAGCAAATAACCCAGGTTATTGATTGCTGCGCTACCAGTTTTCACAATTGCAAAGCAGTTTTGCCTTCCCTCAGAGGATTGTAAGGAAGCTCAGGTCTTGGGAATGTCTACATGACCAGTTAATCTGCTGTAGTTTGAGTAAAAGTAGGCCCAAACATTAGATTTTCAGTTTGCACTACTACATAAAGGCGAACGGCTTCTTGCATAGAAACTGGGCTTTCACATCAAATAAAGGGTACTTTGCCACATTTTATGCTAGCCTAGTTCATCTCCAGTTTCTTGGGTTCCTTGCAGCATGTATTATAGGTGCACTTCCAGGAGGTGTAACAGGGAGTGGGAGCCCAGGCTGCTTTTCTGAGGGACACTGAGGCTAACTGTAGGACCCCCACTGCTGAGATCAACAACACAGCACAGGTCCTGGACTAAACCTCAGGCCTTCCTGGTCTGTCTGGCTCATTTACTCAATGTTTTAACCAGCTGTGCCACCAGGGAAGGACTGTTACCATGTCATGTTTCAATAAAGTATAAAAGACTTTAATTAAAAAAATCCTTCTCATAGCATTAACTGCAAAGACTACTGTGTAACCCTGGTGTCCAGAACAACATTCATCTGAAATTCCTCCCATAATTTGCTCTAACCTAATCCAAACTGCTTTATTGAGCTATCTTGGTTAAATATCTTCAACAAAATGCAAGGTGCTGTACCAATTTACTAATACTGGGATTTTATTTTCCCGGCTGCTTATTCCTCATTGAGTTGTTCCAATTATCTTCATTATCTCTCAACATTTCGCAACTGGCAGCTGTAAAGACATGCCGCCACAGCTGGGATATTCAAACTGTGCACCAAACGGCAATCAGTCAACATCCCTCTGTAGACCTGCTGTTACCTAAGGAGAAATCCTACAGGATATACAGTCAGTCAGCATCTTTCAGCTCTATGGGAATGGTACCTTCCAGCTCAATTAGTCACTATCCACAATCTTAATATTAATGACTTAAGTTAAAGTGGCTGTGTGTGGGGATTAGGTAAGCATTGATCACTTAATTTCAAAGAATATCTCAAAATTGAACTCCAGACCGGTAATTTAAATCACCAGGTACATCTCCTAAAACATTATATAAAACTAGGATACATAAAGATGCTTTTTAAAAATGCCTTGTCTGTAGTTAGCTTCCTCTCTAGATTATTTTGTAGTGCATGCTGAGAATGACGTGAAAGGGCCATTCAGCTCATTCTTTTAGTACATTAACACACCCATCATGGCATCTAATTGCATTCTGAATAACCCCAGTGTTTTGTCTCTATTGCCTTGCCTGGTAAATGACGCCAAATGGTTATTATTCTAAGAAGTTTTTAAACTGATATCTGTTCTCAATTTATTGCTCTTTAATTTCTATTTACGTCCTATGGGCCAACTTTTCAGGTCTAGTTTGAAATAATAATGAGTTTACTTTAGCTATACTACTTGATATTTTATGTACTTTGATGAATGCCACACTTAACTGTCTTCTTTCTAGTCTTTTTTTTAATATTCATTCATGGGATGTGGGTTAGGGTTAGGCCAGCATTGATTGCCCATCCCTAATTGCCCTTGAGAAGGTAGTGGTGAGCCTCCTTCTTGAGCAACTGAGTGGCTTGCTAGGCCATTTCAGAGGGCTATTAAGAATCAACCACATTGCTGTGGGTCTGGAGTCACATATGGGTCAGACTGGGTGGGAAGGCTTCCTTCCCTAAAGGACATTAGTGAACCAGATGGGTTTTTACGACAATCTGGTAGTTTCATGTCCACTATTACTGATAGTTTTTTTTTATTCCAGATTTTATTTAATTAATTTAATTAAAATTCCCCAGCTGCCATGGCAGGATTTGAACTCATGACTCCAGAATATTAGTCCAGGGCTCTGGATTACTAGTCCAGTAACATAACCATTATGCTACCGAACCCGTACTGCAGGGCTCTTTCCTCATAGCTTATCCCCGTTACACATGGGATCAGTCTTGTTGCTCTTTTCTGTATCCGATCTAATGCAACTTTTTGTGATGTGATATTTAAAAATGAATATAGTATTCAGTGTTGTCTGGCCAGTACAAGGTAAAGCCTTAACTTTCTATTAGTTTAGTTCCCAGACTAATGGGGCACATGGGTGACCAGATCTTACACTTCTGTGCCAGCTTAGCTCAGTTTGTAGCACTCTTGCCTCTGTGCTAGTAGGTTGTGGGTTCAAGCACCACTATTGACTACATTCTCTACTAAAAAGCTGGATACATCCATAAACTCAATTGCATTAGACACTCATATTTTCATGCTTTGCTGAGCTGTCTGTAAGGGTCTCCATTTACATGCAAATATGCCTTGATTAGGAATAGCCGTAGGAACAAAGGCAAATAGGGGAGACATATGCTCAAAAGAAGACCTGCAACTTCTGGGAACTCTACTTGAATATATTAGCTTCCAATATTTGCTGAATACCAACAACTATGCAAACCTTTTTGTACAGTTGCTGATCCCAGGCTCTCAATCTCAGCATCGTTCCAGTAATGTGGCTGTACAGTATCAATCTTTATAAATAATGCACAAGGCTACCTAATGTCTCAGCCATTAAAATATTAAATGGTGCATCCCATTTCAAATGAGCTTTAAAACATTTGTCATCAATTTGGCCAACCTGAACAGGAATAAGATAGCTATAAAAAGGTCACCGACTTTTTGATCATCAAGCACATTCTTCCGCAGGTTTTTTCTTAAAAAAGAGATCATGAGTGTCTTAACAAAAAGCAAAAAACTGCAGATGCTGGAAATCTGAAACAGAAACGTAACATGCTGGAAACACTCAGATCAGTCAGCATCTGAGGAGAGAATAGATCATTTAACGTTTTGGGGGTGGGCCCTTTGTCAAGACTGGTAGATATTACGGAAGAACAGTTTTAGAAAAACAACAAAGGGAAGTGGAAGGAAATAACACACAGAAGAAAAGAAATAGAATGACCTGTAAAGTGCTTAAATGGCAGAAATGATATTGGCAATGACAACAGAAGATAAAACTAAAGAAATCGCTGAAATTAAAGACACTTACGAGAGAACATGTCAATAGCTGAAGGAGGTGGAGGATGAGGCAAGTAGAAATAGAAGCACAAAAAAATTGCCAAGACAGAGCAGGCTCCAGTGGCCCAGGAGCCTGGGAGAAAAATAAAAGCAGATTAACATCAAGGGTGCAGAGTGGCCTTCAGCACAGTATTCCAAAGGAGGGACCCCACCACAAGCACTAAACCTGTCCATCCCCCCACCCCCACCGAAACACTGGCATTCCGATTCCATATTGCCAGCGCTTTCTGCCGAAGAGAATGTGGGAACTATAAATTAAGGTCCTTAAGTTATTGATGTCAATATTAAAGCCAGAGGGCTGCGGAGTGCCTAACAGAAAGATAAGGTAACATTCCTAATGTTGAGCTTCATCGGAACAGTGCAGAAAGCCAAGGTAGAAAGATCAGAGTGGGAGTGGGATGGGCAACTGAAGTGGCAAGTATCAGGGAGCTCGTGGTTGCATTTGTGGACAGAACAAAGGTGTTCAGTGAAGTAGTCACCTAATCTGTGTTTGGTCTGCCTAATCATTAGTGTCTTATTCATTCCAAGGAAAATCTAGCAAGCTCTTTGAATGATCCAAGGTTCTGTCTTTATAATATTTATCAGAGTGTCAGGCAAACAAAAGGAATTTGAAAGGAAGAAAATAAAGATCTTGCATTATAATAGCATCTTTCACGACCTCAAGTTGCCCCAAAATGCTCTACAGTCACTGAAGTGCTTTTGAAGTATAGTCACTGTTACAATGTAGAGAAATAAGTGATTTAATCATTTGGTTATGAATGAAACTATAAGTAGAACTCAACAACAACTTGCATTTATATAGCACCTTTAATGTAGTAAAATGTCCCAAGGTGCTTCAAAGGAACGTTATCAAACAAAATTTGATACCGAGCCACATAAGGGGATATTAGGACAGGTGACCAAAAGTTTGGTCAAAGAGGTAGGTTTTAAAGAGTGTCTTAAAGGAGGAGAGAGTAGTAGATAGGTGGAGAGATTTAGGGAGGGAATTCCAGAGCTTAGGGCCTAGGCAGCTGAAGGCACTGCTGGCAATGGTGGAGCAATTAAAATTGGGGATGCGCAAGAGACAAGAATTGGAGGAGCGCAGAGATCTCAGGGTTGTAGGGCTGGATGAGGTTACAGAGATGGGGGAGGGGCGATGCCATGGAGGGAATTGAAAACAAGGATGAGAATTTTAAAAATCGAAGCATTGCCAGACCAGAAGCCAATGTAGGTCAGCGAGCACAGGGGTGATGGGAGAATGGGTCTTGCTGCAAGTTAGGATACAGGCAGCAGAGTTTTGGATGAGCTCAAGTTTATGGAGGGTGGAAGATGGGAGGCCAGCCAGGAGAGCACTGGAATAGTCAAGTCTAGAGATAACAAAGGCATAGATGAAAGTATCAGCAGCAGATGAGCTCTGGCAGGGACAGAAATGGATGATGTTATGGAGATGGAAGTAGGTGGTCTTGATGATGGTGAGGATATCTGGTCAGAAGCTCGTCTCGGGCAAATAGGACACCAAGAATGAGAACGGTCTGGGTCAGCCTCAGACAATGGTCAGGGAGAGGGAAGGAGTTGGTGGCTGGGGAACGGAGTTTGTGATGGGGACCGAAGGCAATGGCTTTGGTCTTCCCAATATTTAGTTGGAGGAAATTTTTGCTCATCCAGTACTGGATGTTGGACAAGCAGTGTGACAAATGAGACAGTGGAGGGGTCGAGAAAGGTGCTGGTGAGGTAGAGCTAGGTGTCATCAGCGTACATGTGGAACCTGATGTGTTGCATAGAGCTGCTTGCGAAAGAATGAACTCGGGTTTATAAATTGCCTTATGCCCCAAAGTGCTTCACATACCATTAATTATATTGAAGTGCAGCCACTGCTGCGGTGCAGGTGAATATGGCAGACATTCAGTACAAGATGAACAATCTATTTTTGGTGGTGTTGGTTGAGGGAAGAATGTGGGGTAGACGGCCTGGACCTTTAATGTCTACATGAACAGGCAGACAGGGTCTCAGTTTAATATCTCATCTGAAGGACAGCAATGGTGCTTTCCCTTAGTTGTGTACTGAAGTGTCAGCCCAGATTGTGTGCTGAAGTCCTGAAGCGTCGCTTCAACACACAACCTTCCGACTCAGGTGATAATGCTACCAACTAAGCCAAGGTGACACTTTAGGAAGAAGCTCCGCAATACTGCTCAAGTTCTGGGTGCTGTAGAGACTGTCTGGTAATATTGCAGGAAGGTAAATTTACAGGGGTGTTGTAGGCATCACTCACTCCTGAATTATCAGTCACCATGTAACAAAGCAGTCCCAGTTTGATCACTTTCATTCAGAAACAACTAGAGAAAAATATTTGGAATTTTGATATTCCTAATTTAGTTATTCTAAGTAGTCAAACAATATAAAAACTGGGTATGTATGTCATTAATCTGACCACTGTAAAGAAAAATCAAACCAACAACCATTGATTTCGGGTGCAGTCTAACCGATTTAGATGGAGGCTGGATGCCAGTGAGCATTTAAACACAATCAAACCTACATTCATTTACACAATATGGATCAAATCTGAGTGGTTTGTGCTGACTTCCTTCGTATATGACTGTTTGAACAACTAATTTTACATTAGCTAATACTTTTGTTCCTCCCATTAAAACAGAAGCATTTTATTTTTATTGCCTGCCCCATTCTAGATCCACTTGCATATTATACCATTACCCTGACAAAAGAAGAAACTGTAGCATTCCCAAGAGTTCCTACTTCTAATACTGTCACCAACCACTGAACGTGCAAGAGCGCCTCAGTGTGCCTCACAATCCGATTCTCCTTCTCCCCCTAGAGGGGAGAGATCCAACCTCCTGTCAGCATCTCTCCTCTGGTCCATGATTCAGACCAGGTGATGTGGGGAACTGCAAACCCACTGCACACTACACCTTGCGCTGGAGGAATGATGCTATTGAATTTGCTAAAGCATGTTAATTCAAAAAATAAAAACTGATCAAAATAAATCAATCAGAATGAATAATTAGAAAAACTTCAAACATTTAATTTGAGGTTAGGATCAGATCAGCCATGATCTTATTAAATGGCGGAGCAGGCTCGAAGGGCCGATTGGCCTACTCCTGCTCTTATTTCTTATGTTCTTAATAATGGGAATGTGAAGTAGAAATACTTAAATCTAATGAAAATTTATGGTGTTAAAAGTATTCAGTTGTACTCGCATTCAATTATAAATGCAGCTTTTACATTTTTTCATTCTGATTTTCATAAACATTAACATATAAATTAAATACATTTGCATTACAGGGTCCTCTGCGTTGTCTAGGATGCATTTTTGAGACACCTAGAAGAACAAGGGCTGCAGGTGCATAGGAACATCATCACGATTACAAGCACTACTCAAATTCCATTCTATATCTGGGTAGTTAAAATCCCCCATATTTAAAAACATTCCCTTTGCTGGTTGCTTTCCTTGCTTCCCTGTGAAATACCTGGTTAGTGTTAGGGGCTTGGTCTAGTGGTTAGTAGCAAATTCCCACCAGTAGTTTCTCCTTGCTTCCCTTATCTAACTGTATCTTGTGTGGTCCTTGAGGGTTTGCACTTCTATGTTTCCTTAATGTATGATGCAACCCTTCCTCTCGACACCTACATCTATCTCTCCTAAGTAGTTTATACACTTCCAGCGTTGACTCCCATTTGTGCTTCTTCCCTCACCAGGTTTCCATTGTTCCTACGATATTGTATGCACTAACCCTTCTAATTCTGCTATTTTTACTGGTTGACTTATAGTATTTGTGTGCAACCCCTTCCATTCCCTTTTGTCTCATTTGTGTTTGATTTTTTTTCCCCTTCCTATGAGGGTTCTCTGAGAAATGAGTTTTGGCAGTCTCCAGACAGTTAATAGTGGGCATAAGCATACAGCAAAAACACTGTGTCAAATTTGACAGTCACACTCAGATGAAATGATAACTGCTGTGGGGAGTAGAAAGATCACATTTGTGCAGGAGAGAGATGGTGTCTGGTGGCTGGGGCAAGGATACAGTGTTGGGACAGAGTAGAGGGAACTTTACTTTGCATCTGACCTTCACGGAGAGTGCTCAATGGTGACACTTGAGGTCAAAGGTGGAGAAAGCATCGAAATCTCTCTCTTTATAAGCACAAAAATTCAACAACAAAAATTGGAGCCAAGAATAGGAAAGGTATGCATCCCTTTGATCTCAAACCATACTGACTATGGAGCACTGAACAATGCATCATGTACAGACGTGAAATATCAGTCTTCTGGGATCTGTGAAGGAGCCCAGCAACAAATGCTAAGCCATAAAGATGCCAATTTATTGAAAATCAAACACTGTGGGATACCAGAGGTGGTGTGTACTTTACACTGACAACATTCTCTTCAACTGCTTGGCTGTCCTTGCTTGAATATTCTTTTATCATAGAGGTTAATTAGGCTTGTGGGGTATTTATTTTAGATGACTGACTTGAACAAATTAATTTTGTAGAATAAAATCAAGCTAAGTTAGGAGGTCTACGAGGTTTGGACTATTTAATACAAAAAGCAGCTGTAGGAAAATTCCTTCCTCACCACCTCCTGTCCTGAAGACGCTGACTTCTTGATGGGCTATAATTCCATGGACACTTTCAGGTACTTTGCTCGCGTGTGAGCCTAAACTGAGCGCAAGGTTATTCAACTGTGGAGGGCATCACGGTCAAGTCAGACCCTGTCCTCATGTGAGACTGAGGGATAGTGATCTGAAGCAGAAGTTCTGGCAGACTTCACTTCCCTAGCCCAAGGGCACTGAGTCCACTTGTAGTGAGTGCCCCAGAAAAAATAAACTAATTCAGCAAAGACTAGGAATTGAATCTGGCAGATTTTAAGAACATGCACAGACAAGTAAGAGTTCTTCCTCTTTGCTGGTACAAGAGTAACCGCGAGAAAGGTCACTTTGTGCAAGCTTAGTTTATGCCCTAGCTGAATCTCTCAAGTGCACAGCAAGTAGGGCAGTAGAGGAACAGTGACGATAACTGATAACTACTGGTCACCACAGAGCAGTGGAGATTTAATTTTAGAGGGTGTGCTCGTAAAACATAGCAGTGTAATTTGTGATTGCTGTCACGATCTGTCAGTGTGCATCAGAAACTAATTCTATTGGTTAAACTCCTTTGATTTGTTGGTAAGAATGGGAACAAGTGGAGCAAAAATACTGGAGGACAAACAAGTCACATTCTCATGCCACAGATAAAGTGTGACTATGTCTTGGGTCAAGACGAACAAATCAATCAAGGGTAAAAACACAATGCATATGTTGTGGAAGCCAGGACTACAGTTGCACTGGGGCGATATGCTTGTGTCGGCATAACAGGAGGAACCCACTGAGAAGTCAGTGGCAGATTTACAGACTGAGAGAGGGGGCATGCATCCCAATCGTTCTATTTCAAACAAATAGTGGATCACCTGGTAAATCACCATTTCAAATAAAAACTCGCCCAGTTCTCGTTTTAGTATTGTGTATGTGCATTCTACTGATGTGGTGCAACACAAGACCTTCTGCAACAAATAAGTGAACAAGGCAACTGTAGGTCATCGGCCAGTCCAAGCAATTGATTGACATGCTGTATATGAAACTGGAGAAACACCACAAGGTGATGGCTCTCCTTCTGAGGGCCCTCCATGGTTCTTCTTCTAGCTCCCTATGTAATCTCCCAGCTGAAGAAATCGGGGGACCTTAGTTGACGAAGTAGATACCAGTCTCTCACTATCCACACAAGCACCCCAAGAGGCGGAACATTGCCTAAACCCTGCTCACATCCCAGTGCCCAGTGAGCCTTTGACCCACTCTTCCAGCCTGACCTAAATTGCCCAACAATTAAAGACCGTTACCCTGTCAACAGTCAACACCGAATACTAACCAAATGTACTGCACTCTGCAAGACCCTCGCTATATGTAAATACAAGTACCATGTAGTGTCATTTATATTATGTGTATGAAAACTTCACTGAATAAAAGCAGGAAATGCTAGAAATATGCAATGGATTAATCAGCATCTGAAAGAAAAAGGGGGTTGCATTTTCGATGGAACCCGTAAATTACTTCACTTTCCTACGACGTTCAATAATTCATCCAAGCTCCTGCACAATGAGGTCGCTTACTGTTTAAACAAAAGAAATGTTAATCAAACTCCTATGAAACTGAATTTTTAAGAAGAGATCCAAATAAAAAGACTTCCTATTGAAACAGTAAACACAGAAAGGGAAAAAACATAAATGTGGGAAATACATAGATCAGATGAAGAGACTCACTCAAAACATTAACCTATCCTTTCCTTTTAGATAGTGTCCTGTTATTCATTGCAGCATTTTCTGTTTTAATTTCCTTTTGGAAAAAGTCTATCATCATAAACTGTAGAAAGAACTTTATAAAGCACCAGTTTTCAACAGAGACACAATTCAGTGAGAGTTAATCCTATTTTACAATCTCCTTAACTACAAAAAAAAACATAATTAATAGTCCCGCAGGACTTCATTAACTCCAGTAAGCATGGCTAACATTTTTAATGAATCACCATTTTTATCCCTGACAATATGTCAGGCAACACATTTGAGAAAATGCTAGGAGTAAACTCAATGCTGCAACATGTTGCCGTGACAGTTTGAGCAGTCACTAATGAGGAAAGCTGATGGAAATAAGAAGTGACAGCTCTGTGAATTAACCCTCCCTTGATATATTAAATAATTGCCACAATTATCAGAACATTTTACTTTCTTTTAGGGTTCGGCTTCTCTTGATGTCACATTTCACTTTGTACAAAATCAGTCAATCTTTGTGTAGGTGACTAGGTGACAAGTTGACCATTTAATTTAATGGAAAGCAGACATCAAGCACAAGGTTGGATCCAAACAGAAATCCAGCACAAAAGCATAAAGGAGAATTGTCAATATTGTGACTGTTTCACCAGATTTCTGCTGGTTCGCAATTTTAAATAAATATTGCTGAATCTCCGATGGCATTGCTCCCAATGAATTGCTGGATATGATATAAGTTCAGTATATGCTCTACATAGAAGTTTTCAGAGGTGATAGGCAGGCCTAGGATTTGGAAATAATTCTGAGAGAGATATGCTTACACACAATAAGGTAGATATTCAGATCCAGCAAAGTTTAGTTCAGAATAGCTGGGTGTTAGTGGAAAGCTAGCCAGAAGTGCGCAGAGGTGGCTCATGCAATTTTCCATGGTCAGCTCATTGGCATACGGCACCGTGTAGGGAGCTAGTCTTATTTCTGTGGGGGGAGGGGGCAAGGCACGTTCATGTTAGGTGAAATTGAAAGTGCGTCACATTTTAATTGTGTCCATTAGCATTTAAAAAAAAATCAGTCATTGTTTTCTGATTGGCACCCAGCTATTCTGAACTAAAAACTTTGCTGGATCTGAATATCTACCTTATTGTCTGTAAGCATATCTCTCTCAGAATTATTTCCAAATTCCAGTCCTGCCTATCACCTCTGATCTCTCTTCTATGTAGAGCATATTATGAATTTACATCATATCCTGCCATTCATTGGGAGCAATACCATGGGAGATTCAGCTAGTTATTACTGTATACATCAAAAAAACATATTAGGTAGAGATAGACACAACAGGCTCACTGTCACTCAGCTGATTGGGAGAGAGAACTTGGATAGGTTAGCCATGCAGTACAGTAAATATTTAACAAATTGTGCCTTTAAAAAATGATTTTATCATAGAATCATAGAAAAGTTACAGCACAGAAGGAGGCCATTCGGCCCATTAAGTCTGTGCCAGCTCTATGCAAGAGCAATCCTGCTCGTCCCACTCCCCTGCCCTATCCCCGCAGCCATACAAACTTTTTCCTTTCAAGTACTTATCCAGTTCCTTTTTGAAAGCCACGATTGAATCTGCCTCCGCCACCCCCCTCTGGCAGTGCATTCAGATCATAACCACTTGCTGTGTAAAAAAGTTTTTCCTCATGTCACCTTTGGTTCTTTTGCCAATCACCTTAAATCTATGTCCTCTGATTCTTGACCCTTCCACTAATGGGAACAGTTTCTCTCTATCTACTCTGTCCAGACCCTTCATAATTTTAAATATCTCTATCAAATCTTCTCTCAACCTTCTCTGTTCCAAGGAGGACAACCCCAGCTTCTTCAGTCTATCCACATAAATAAAGTCCCTCATCCCTGGAATCATTCCAGTAAATCTTTTCTGCACCCTCTCTAAGGCCTTCACATCTTTCCTAAAGTGCAGTGCCCAGAACTGGACACAATACTCCAGTTGTGGTCGAACCAGTGTTTTATAAAGGTTCATCGTGATTTCTTTGCTTTTGTACTCCATGCCTCTATTTATAAAGCCCAGGATCCAGTATGCTTTTTTAACCGCTTTCTTAACCTGCCCTGCCACCTTCAATGATTTGTTCACATATACCCCCAGATCTCTCTGGTCCTGTACCCCTTTTAGAAATGTGCCCTCCAATTTACATTGCCTCTCCTCGTTTTTCCTACCGAAATGTATCACTTTGCATTTTTTGCAAATTTCACCTGCCAAGCGTCCGCCCATTTCACCAGCCTGTCTATGTCCTCTTGAAGTCTATCACTATCCTCCTCACTGTTCACTACACTTCCAAGTTTTGTGTCATCTGCAAATTTGGAAATCTGTCCCTGTACACCCAAGTCCAAGTCATTAATATATATCAAGAAAAGCAGTGATCCTAGTACCCTAATCCCTGGATAACACCATTGTATACCTTCCTCCAGTCCGAAAAATAACCATTCACCACCACTCTCTGCTTCCTGTTACTTAGCTGATTTTACTAATTTTTTTTGATTTCTTTTATCAATTTTAACCTTCATGCTTAACTCCCCTTCTATTCAACATGATGACTGAACTCTAGGATATCCAAGCGTCATTGTTTAGATGACCAGCATGGTTTACATTATAATTAAAACAGCTAGTACCCTTAGGTGATCCAGTGACATAATTCGACGGTGTTTGTAAAAGATCTTTGTAATATACAATACAAATTTGTCAGCGATGTCTGTTATACCTCAACATAAAGTCCAGAGCTAAATACCAACCGTAGGAAGTTCAACCATGGAAAATGTATGAATTGTTGTGATTTAATCATCACTTGGAGCAGGCTTACAACATTTTATAACCAGAAACCAGCCTGGATGTAATGAAGTTGGGTTTATTTACTGAGTTATTAGGCTGGGAAATAATTACCCTCATTTTAAAAAAAAGATATCTGCTTGAGCATTAGATCATGCTGTACTCTGCTGTGACTGCAGAGACTAGTGTACCTACTTGCCAGCTGCATACACTTCTGCTGTATCAAAGAGGTTTATTCCATTCTCATAGGCAAGGGTCATCAGCTGTTCAGCCATCTGAAACAAAAAGGAAAAATCTGATGTAAAGAACCCATTCGAACTGCTCTTACATGTTGAACACACAACAGCTGCAGTCAGTGTGTTATTTAAAATACGATCTTTCTCTTCCTCTCTACCCCCTCCATGTGCAAGCACCACAGGGGGAGGAGAGGTTTCTCAATTCCTCTGCCATTCTTATATTCCCTATCTAGGAGGCTCCTAACCATGGTTCGATATGATCAACTGCTTCAGGCAGTGACATCTGATGTACGGTGCCATACCCAAAGTTTTTGGTTTCTTTCTTGGTCCTTCCCAATGTAATACCAACGGGAAAGAACTCTGCCTCATAACAGAAGAGTTTCAATGCTACTGTAATATTTAATTCTCACTATAAAAGGTATGAATGAACAAATCTGCAAAGAAATCTCCCACTGATTGGAAATTATACAAAAACCTTTATCACATATAATTGAAAACCATGGACAGAACTTCCATTTCTAAAATGATAGGAAATAATCAAGTTATTATTGGGTTACTGCTTATTTCATTTTGTAAACAATTTTACAACACCAAGTTATAGTCCAGCAATTTTATTTTAAATTCACAAGCTTTCGGAGGCTTCCTCCTTCCTCAGGTGAACGATGTGGAAATGAAATCCTCGAAATGAAATCGCATTTATAATTCATTTTGGTCCACTGCCATTACCAACTGAAACTAAAAGACTTTGATTCACTGAGAAATGAACTGAATGTTCCAAAGTTTGTAAATTAAATACAAATTGATTAATTTTTGCCTCTACCAATGGGTGGTCTCCTTATTCAGATTCAAGAGAACCATCGGTTTATTTGGGAAGTGACAGGTGGTATTTCTTAGCTGAGACCCAGTGCAGAGAACCATGTGATCCCCCACCAAAGCCCCCTCTGCTTGCCCAAACAAAGTACGTCAATCCCAACCTCAGAAAAACACCCCTGCTGCACCAGTGTGGCATTTCTATTTCCCAAATTTAGGACCAATTTATTGGGCAGTTTTGTACTCTGGACTTGAGTACACTAGGAATTGGATTGAAATTCCCTGCAAGGATACCCAAGTACCCAGGAAAATAATCGAGTTCGTCAACAAGCATTCAATGCAAGTGCAAGTTGACTGTAGTCCTGTAAAAGAAACGTCTCACAATAAATTTCTACTACACTAGAAAGCTGGGGTCGCTACCAGAAGACCCAAGTACGGATACTAGTCTCGATTGACATTTAATCTCAGGTTCCCCTACAGAAAAGGGAAAGTTTGCTAATCTTGTCCCAGTCTTCTGGATGCGTACAGAAATATTCTATTTAAATATTAGGGTAGGACCACAGGTGCAAAACCAGGCCTGCATAACATGCCACTTACTGCCTTGAAAAATAATGTGGAGGAATTCCTTCCTATCCTGTTCAAGCATTCTTCTAGACAGTTTGAACAGTAGAAACATAGGTAATGTGAGCCTTTCACAAGGTAGGTTTTAAAAAAAAAAATACAAATTTAATAGTTAATTACAGTAGTATTCTACAGAATGAAGAATATGAATTCCCCAAGATGGTCTTCAGGCACACTGGTTAATAAATTCAGCTGTTTGTTTCTCTACCACTAGCATCAATCAGCATGTCCACAAAAGGCAAGAACCTGAAATTAATCAAGAAGAAATGCAGAGTGTTGTAATCTAATGTTCCTTGAAAAGGATTTGTCATTAGGTGCATCACCTATGCCCGGCACTGCACATTTCAAATGGTATTACCAAGCACTTTTGAAAAGACTGAGCACAGAACTGAAAATGCCTCTCTGATCGATTGATGGCTTGGATTGTTATATTATTCACATTATTGAAATTTGTTGAATTTAGATACTTGTATACAGATATATCCATCCATTTGCACGTTTTAGTACACACATCTCCTTATGTAAATGACAGGCGCAATGATCAGAAACTGACATTTTATGCTGTGCTTGCTGCAATCTGCATTTTTGGTTCAAACACAACAAAGGTGTGATCCAAAACAAGGCGCCTCTTTCAGTACATTAGGAAACAGGTAGAATACTGCAACCCCAGAAGCACACTCCAATACTGCATGTATGAGGGGCACTTTGATTTCTCAAAACTGTCCTTTTGGCTTCTCAAAGCTAAGTTAATGACTCAGTGTTAATTTGGGCTAGATCCCTAGTGTGGACATCTCCTGAGGGAATTGTTCTCCGTCACATCAAGCCGACGTCTTCAGCAAATGCCAAGCTACATCACCATTTTTGGATCGCATACTAGCAAATGGGATTCAGATGACTGTTACAAACAATGCAAACTTTACTCTCTTGGTTTGTGAGATGATCTGAAGCAGTCAATGAGATTACGGTCTTGAGACTGCTCCAAAGCACCCACTGTTCTCTGTTCAATCAACGCATGGTGACAAAAAAAAGCTCATGTTTTTTCAAACCTAAAGGCAGGAAAGAGGCATACCTCATCGGTGATCTGACCTCCAAAGGTAACCCATGTTCCTATTAGAAAGATAAAGTTAAACAGATTTACTATCTGTTTTCAGCTGATAAGAAACCTAAATGCCAATACAAAACATAAATAATATTCAATACAGTTGTAATTAAGAGATTCAGCTGCAGGCTCAGCAGCTTACATTAACAAAAATTTATAAGCAAAGGTCTTCCATGTTTAACATCCATTATTTTAAGTCATTGGGCAGCTGAGTAGAATTGTTTTAAGTATCAACTTAGCATTTCAAAGAAAATATACCATTCTACTTATTGCCTGTGGCACACGCCAAATCAATAAAATGGCAAAATAATGTTGAATAATTTTAAGGGTTCATCAGCAGGGCGAGCAGTCAATCAAAGCTGTTTGCTCTTTCCAATCTGCTCATCAAAGTTTATAAAATATTAAATGATACAGATAAAGCAAACCCAGACAGTTACTTCAAAGAACATCAAGAAAGTAGGGCCAGTGGGCATAAAGGGAAATTAGTGATAAGCAAATTTAGGCAACTATTGGGAAAAATTCCTCTCCTCAAAAGAATAGTAACTGGAATAATCTATCAAAGTAATAGAGGAAAAACACTGGAGTTATTCAAAATACAATTAAATGTCATTACATAGAATGTACAGCACAGAAACATGCCATTCAGCCCAATAGGTCCATGCTGGTGTTTATGCTCCACACGAGCCTCCTCCTTCCCGACTTCATCTAACCCTATCAGCACATTCTTCTATGATGGGAGAGTTAATGTACAATGGGACAGTTAATTATACTAGAGAGATGGGCTTCAATGAACGGAATGGCATTTTCACATTTCTGACTTTTCTTATGTATTACTGTATTTTGATGCAGTACAGATTCTTAGTGTAAAGTGTCACCAACTATAAGTTGGAAATGTAAGAGTAATCAAATTACTTGTAATTAGTTTGAGTACGAGAACGATATTTACTTACCTAGGCCGAGGCAGGACACCCTCAGTCCTGATTTCCCAAGGTTCCTATTTTAAGATAAAGAGAGATGATGCAATTAGAATAATTTAACTTGACAAGACAATACTTTGTCAAAAATGCTACGAAGGGACTACTGAAGCATTTCTTTAGGAGTTTATCTCCAATTTCTTCCCTTCAAGCTAGGCACGCAGACAGTACAGCCTATTATACGGACGACTTCACTGACACTATAAATGCTGGTTCTTGGACAATGCATGTTTGTGGCTTCAACACTTCATTGTTTCAACACACTTGCAAATTCTGAAACATGGGACCTTTATTACTAAGTTTAGTACCATATAAAAAGAATACTTGACAATGAATCTGGAAATACTATTTTATATTTCCACTGCTCAGATCATCTTATAATTCACTCCAGATTTTGTCAACTTGTGATTTATTGATTCCTCCTCATTCCTAGGAATTTGAAATGATAGTATTGATTCCCCACTAAGTACTGCCTACTTATACCCTTAACAGGAGCACACTGCACCTACTCAACTCCATTATTTCAGCAGGAGGCTGATTCTCTGATATAGGATCAATATATTCTTTCCACATCCAAGAAAAAGAGCAGAGTTTATGAGGGCCATTTTGTTCACTGAACATCCCACTGAAAAAAATGGGCAAACTGAAAACAAAAACAACCAACTTAACAGGGAAATTCCTGACACGAATTCATGTTTTCCTATTTGACAGCACATTGTGTTGTAGCTCCAAGATTAATTCAAGCTTAATTGTTCTGTAGGACAAGATGGCACAGATTCAAAGCAGCAAAAAAATAAATTTATGATCTATCTCGGGCAGCCTTCGACAACGAGTGATCAACACAAGGAATGGACTTCTGGTTAGGGGTAGGGGAGAAACTAGGCTCTTTGTGGAATTGAGTTGGACAGAATGCCTTTCTTCTCTGTGTCTATCTTGTACCCAAGCCACCTTTAAACAGAGGATTGGTGCACTCTTATTAAATGTTTCTGAACAATGAGAGCTCATCAGTACGGTTGTTGACAGTGAGCAATGACTAGAGTTTTGGAATAAATTACCAGCAAAAGGTATTGAAGCAGGCATTGCACGTGGGTTCAAGAGGCTATCAGATGAATTTCTGGAGAAAGGATTGAGGGATATATTGAGAAGGTGGGTAAATGAAGCTGGTGTGAAAAAGGGTTAGGCTTTTTACACTTAATGGCCTATTCCTTTTCCTTAAAAAATCTTTATTTTAAGTGCTTAAACTGTAAATAATTATGGCATCACAGACTATACTACTTAAGTTTATATTTACAGTCAAGTTATTTATGTAATTTACTATGGAAGAGGTTTCCAATCATGTTAGATATCATAAAATATTTTGTAGAAAATAAATGGAAATTTAATATCACACATTACATAACCCAACTCTTAAATTATATTTGTAGAGTACTACATACAAGATTACGGAGGTGTCAGATTTCCAATATAATTTACCCCGAACAACACAGAACAGCAAGGACTAATCTTGGCCAGGGCTCAAACTAACATAAACCAGAGCAACAGAACTGTGTTCACTGATGCTGAGAAACAAATTTAATTAAATAAAAGGACACATGCAGCATTTGGAATTGCAGGAAACAATCAAAGGCTTCAAGTAAACAAACCAGAAGCACCGAATGTTCAAGACACTAAACTAATCCAACATCATGCTGACTTCTGCTCTCATTAAATCTTTCCGGAGTCTGATGAGTGTAATGTGATGTGACAGTGCTCAGCGACCTCAGTAAATGTGATTTATAGGACCAAGTTTAAAAGCGACAGCATACGGCTGCACCTGAATGGCAATACACCACTGCAGTACCATAGGCATCATCATATGGCAACAGACTGAAATGAACCAAGAAATCCTGGCAAATTGATAAATCAAATTTCAATGAGGATTTTAAGAATTTTGTTGCTTTTGTGGTACACTTATGTTTGAACTATGACACTAAGAACCTATTCACAAGACCAGCTTTGTTCAGTAAGCTTTTGACTAGGAAGCATTTATATATATTTTAAACTTCTCATTTTGGGGCAAGCACTAAGTGTGGACAGGAGGGTAGGTGGGCATGCCTCAACAGTCAGCTGGTTGCTAAGGAATGTGTTAAATTGGCTGGACAATGACTCAGTCCCTGTCTCATGTTACTATATGAAGGCGCCACCACATATATGCACTTCATTTAACTCAAGTGTGACGAACCCAGCAGCTTCTAGAACATGGACTCGCAGCGAACAAAACTCAGTCAGTTCTAAGCAGGCTGCCCACAATGGACGAGTTTAGGAGCCTTGCATGGAGCAGTTGGAAAGGGGACGAATGGGGATGGAGAGAAGAGGGAAAAGGGACTTCAGTTATGTGGAAGGACTGGAGAAGCTGGGGTTGCTCTCCTTAGCACAGAGAATGTTATGGGGAGATTTGATAGAGGTGTTCAAAATCATGAAAGGTTTTGAGAGAGTAAATAAGGAGAAACTGTTTCCAGTGGCAGAAGGGTCGGTAACCAGAGTACACAGATTTAAAGTGATGGGCAAAAGAGCCAGCGGCAACATGAGGAAACATTTTGTTTAAACGCAGCGAGTTGTAATGAAATATAATACTAGAAATTACAGTGTAATATTAGTGGGAATGCTTAGCATGTTCCCACGCAATTACTTTGTATGTTACTTTAAGAGCATAACCATTTATTTTAAAAGCTTAATTTCTAAGTTACAATCATTAACACATTTTATCATTTTGAGTTTGGGTCTCAGCTGGAGACAAAGCACATTTACATAATTACTAACTGCATATTATGGAGTAGCCCCATCAATTAACAAAGATGACACTGACCCCAGAGACGTCCGATAAACTACATTCTTTCAGTGTGCCGATGCATGCAAGCACACAGTGCAGATTTATAAATCAGTGCAACTCAATTATGTGCTGCAGCGCATAGTTTGTGCACATGATGGTGTAAAGCTTCATCCATTCAATGTCCTGAGGGAGGAGAGCAGCCATAGGAGAAACAGAGGAAAAAACTATCCCTGACCCTTCTAACTTCCCAATCAGCATTAGTCAATCCTGGTCAGCTGCTTTCTGTTTCCCACAGATGACACTCCCGTGGTCCTGTGGCCCAGGACGTCAATCCATGCAATATTTGACCATTTCACTATCCCTCACCACTCCCCATATTGCTAATCCCATTCTTAGCCAGATATTCATCCAGCTTTTTGAAGGAGTTAATTGATATGAAATGAATTACTTTTGCAGAGAGTATGTTCCATAATCTCCACTGTGGAATAAACAACTTATTGACTGGTTTCACTTAATACTTGCCAATTTTGTCCTCTTGTCCTCTAATTACTGTCTATTTTACCAGCTTGATTCAACATCAACTCCTCTCCACAATGTAAAATAATTCTGGATCATGCAACAACACTCCCCTATTATCTACACAGCAAGATTCTTAACAGAGTGGGGAAACAGGTACATAGATTTTTAAAGTTGGGGATGCAGATAGATTCTGGGTTTTACATATGGGACATTAAATATAACAAGGGGTATTGCATACATTTTTGGGCACTCTATTTTAGGAAGGATATCAGAGTCATAGGGCTCGATATTAGCAGGGCGGTGGGTTCTCAGTGGGGGGTCGACTGGGCGCGTGGGTAACGCGCCCGGTGAAATCAGTATGCTCCGCACGCAATTACAGGATAATTGGAGCCACTTACCTTTGCTTCCGGGTTTCCCGCTGGTAAGCTGTGCGGCGGGCGGACTGCGCATGCGCAGTAAGGTCTATCAGCTGGAGGAGCTCTATTTAAAGGGGCAGTCCACCAATGCTCCTCCTGCAGCAAACAACCAATGCTACACCATGGAGCACGCCAGAGGGAAGGCTGCCCCAAGATTTTCAGACTCCTCACTCCAGCTGCTGCTGGATGGGGTGAGGAGGAGGAGGGAAATATTTTTCCCGTCTGATGGGAGGAAGTGCCCTCCCTCCACCACGAAGAAGGCATGGCTGGAGGTGGCCGAGGAGGCCAGTAGCAGCGGCAATGTGGCATGAACCTGGGTCCAGTGCCGGAAGAGATTTAATGATCTAACCAGGTTAGGCAAAGTGAGTATACTTACGCATTCTCCCACATCCGTCTTCCACATCACCTCCATCACCACACAACTCCTTCTGCACTGCCACCACAACGCTCTCGCATCACTCCTCACATCCACTCAACAATCATCCTCACCTTGCCTGCATGTACTCACCGCCCCTGTCCCCATTCGAACACTACCACGCAACCCAATCCTCATACAATATCATGGCTATGTTGCATAAGCACCCTCCCATGCATCTCCCTCACGCTCAACCTCACCCACACCAATGTATGCAGCGGCTCACCATGCAACCATCACTCAATCACGCCTCTGTGTTTTGCCTTGATAGAAGAGATGCCAGAACGCCCGGGAGAGAGCATGGACCGGAGGGGGCCCGCCACACCAGGTGGTCCTAACGGGCACGGAGCAGCGGGCATTGGACATCAGCCGCACGCTGGAGTGCCTGTCCGTGGCGGATGCCGAGGCTGGGATTGCACAAACGGCCGGTGACAAAAAGCTAACACTCAGCACTCATTATAGCGAATGATCTTAGCATCACTTGGCATCTGCAGCACCCCAACATCTGTCCACATGCCTAATATTGCTTTCTGTTCTCTTGCAGGGCCATCTGCCAGCGCCATGAGCGTGGAGGGCGATTCCTCAGAGGACCTGCCGGTCTCTGAGGGTCCATCGTCACATCTGAGCCAGCCATCCACCAGTGCAGATACATACACCTCGGTGGGTCCCAGTCCTCACTTGGTTGGGCTTGCACATGGTGACTCACCACGCACGTGCGAGCACGAGCAGACCCTGGTGGCAGGGGCAGCCATGGAGAGTCCGCGTCGGTGGGAGCACTCTTCTCCAGGCTCTGCTCAGCTGGACCCAGATGCTGAACCCTGGGGGCCAGCCATGAAAAGGAGAGTCATCGAGGGGCAGCAGCACATTGTCGAGGTGCTGGAACAGGTGCCATGCGCACTCTCCACAATCGCGCAGAGGATGGAGGAGTCCAACTCCTGCATGAGGGGAATGGTGGCACAGGTACAGGAGGGTATCTCCGAGATAGTGTCACAGGGACGTGAAGGCATCTCTGAGATAGTGTCGCGGGTAGGTACGGGAATGTCTGCAGTGGAGGAAAGGCTAGCCTCCATCGAGCGTCAAGCACGGCTCAACAATGAGTCTATTCAGGCCCTGACAACGGCCGTTCGGATTCAGGGTGAGCAACATTCTGCCGCCTTGAACAGGTTGACAGATACTTTACAGGTGGCCTTCCAAGGCCTCACACAAGTCCTCCAAACTGCCATCCAGCAGGATGGAAGGAGTGATGTGGGCCTGGGCCACGAGAGGGATGATGGTGAAAGAGGACATGGAAGTGGGGACGCCACTCAAAGCGCTCCCACGTCTCACCCGTTGCCCCCCTCTCAACCAGTACCTGCAATGCTGCCCCCTCTCCAGGTGGCCGAGTCTGCCCCTGCACAGGTGCAGGTGGAGCAGTCTCTGGAGCGGCCCTCACGGGCACCCAAACCCAGAGGGCGTCAACCCAAAGCATCTCATCGGTCAGGGCATGGACAAGAGCAACCTGCCACTACATCTGCTGAAGCCACAGGGGTAGCACCACGTAGCGGTTCCCGGAAACGCAAGGCGAAGGTTTTGTGAGCACAAAGGGAATGCACAAGGGTGTCTGACGATTTGTCATGTTTTCATTTTTTTTGTTTTGTTTCACATGCACAATAAACATTATTATTATCACCACTACTGCCACATCTTGCCCATTCTTGACTGGCTTGTGGAATAGGTCCCTTTCACGGGGTTCACCATGAACACGCACACTTGATGCCACCCATTGTGTCACTGCAGAGTGGGTGTAGGTGTATTTACAGGGCTGTTTTGTGCAGACGACTAAGATGCCGGTAATGTCCCCGGTGGCACCCTGGAAGGATGCGGAGAAGTTGTTGAGGGCAGTGGTGACTTTGACAGCGACAGGTAAGAAGATGTGCTCGGGTCAGCCGGGAGCAGCTCGGCATGAAGGAGGCTGCAGATGTCCACGACTGTATGTCGAGTGACTCTGAGCCTCCGTGTGCACTGCTGCTCAGAGAGGTCTAGGAAGCTGAGCCTCGGTCTGTGGACCCTATTGCGAGGGTAGTGCCCTCTGCGACGCATCTCTCTGCGGTTGCCCTCCCTCCTGCTGTGCAGGTGGATGTGTCACAGCACTGTGTTGTGGAGCTCCACGTGTCAGAGGTGGACGGCGTGGCCGGCGAGGCTGGTGATGCTGTTCGCCCTCTGAGGAGTTCATGACTGCAGCTACGGCAGCCCTCATCCGGAAGTTTGAGGGGTCCGCAAGGTAGGTAAATGTGTCTGGACACCGGGGTAAGTGTGCAAGTTTATGCATTTGATTGTTAGGAGGAGGGTGGTGGAGGCCAAACTTTGTCCAAAGTGACAGAGTGGCCTCCTGCAATGAGTGAAGGTCTCCCCCCACCACCCCACACCTGTCAAATGGACCTTTGCAGCTGCCACAGGCTGGTGGCTGCAACACGTCTATTTCAACTGGGAGAATTTCCCCCAGTACGGGAAACAGTCTCAGTTAATTGCAAAATCCGATCCCTCCTAAAATATCAGGTCAATCAGGTCTGTAAACAACCTGAAGTACCTGTTCAAGTACTTTAAGTGGCACCCCGCCGGCTTTAATTGCCGGTGGGAGTCCCACATGCGGGGGCTGCGTGCGTATGTGAGCGCATCACTGGGGAACCCGGAAATGGGGCGGGTTGGAGCCGGGCTCCGGACCCGCCCCGGGAAGCCCGGATTTTCGCAGCCCCCCCCTGCCATGAACGCACCCGATTGCGGGTGCGAAAATAGAGCCCATAGAGAGGACACAGTGAAGATTCACAAGAATGATACCAGAAATGAAACATTATAGTTATGAAGAAGGGCTAAAATTATTGAGGCTCTTTTACTGGAACAGAGAAAGTTAAAGGGGATCTAATAAAGGTTTACAAAATTCTAAAAATTTTGAAAGGGCATATAATGCAAGGTTGTTTCCACTGATTGCCAAATTGGTAACAAGGAGTTACTGACTCAGAACGAAGGGGGAAGTTACAAGAAATTTTTCACACAAGTTATTGGAACATGGAATGCTTTGTCACAATATTCTGTAATATGCACAATGCAAACGGAGTAAGGTTTAGGCGTTTACTGTATCACTAAATGTCAAGGGGAATCACTGGTGTTTTTTCAGTTTAACAGAAGTTTATCTACCTCAGGATCAACTGGGGATATAGCTTTGGGCAATACAACAAACAGCATCAACAATACAATGATAGCAAGTTCCTGCATATGTACCATATGTGGATAGTTGCACACGACACTAGTCTGACCAGCACTAAATAAGCAGCCTACTATATGCAGGGTAACAGATGGCTGGGGACGAGTTCCGTGACAATAATTTAATCCAGTGATCGGAATCACATAATGCACTTGTGCAGCTAGTACAAAATGATTTATTACTTTAGATTTATTAAAAATGGTTTTGTTACACTTCAGAATGTATACTGAATAGGTAATTTTAAAAAAAATATAAGGAATAATTGTGTTCTTCCCGTTTTCTCCCTACTATAGGATTCCATGCACCTCAGTCAGCATCGAGTATCTCAGTCAAGTACCAAGTATGTATGTCCTTAAGACAGTGAGTGCCGGAAGGTTATTCTGCAACAGAAAGATCACAGCTGAACACAATCCTATCCTAGTCCAATATCCACATGTGCTCAATTTCCATAACGGATCAATGGAAAGTAATCTGGAACAGGAATCATGGCTGATTTCCCCTTCCAGTTGTAGGCCAGCTATAGCAACTCAACCCTCAATTTCATTTCTTCTTGTTCTAACTGTTCTATAGTGGCCCTACAGAGAATGATAAAGCCTCTGTGACAGATAATAAAGGTCATATTGACATGGGACTCAAATGTATACGGTGGCTGAAATACCATATTAGAAAGTAAGAGAATGCTGGAAACACACATCAGGTTAGTCAGTATCTGGGGCGAGAACAGACATTACGTTTTGGCTGCAGACCCTTCTTCAGAAATGAAAAATATGAGGTGGATGGGCATACTAAATCATAGAATAAGAAAAAGAGGAGGGGAAATATATGTATAAACACAAACACACTGGAATCATGAGTGGAATGATGTAACAAATCATGTCAGTCAAGTAATGAAGCATTACAGCAACAGAGGCTGTATAAATAGCTAAGTGGGAGGTCTGGGGACATATGAGTAAATGAGAGAAGGAAATCATGGAAAACCTGGGGAGTTGGGTATGAAGTTAAAACAGGTTTGAAAATGAGGAAGTTACCAGTCAATGTTCAGACCAGAGGGTTGCAAGGGTGCCTAGAAGAAAGGCAAGATGTTACTATATACAGGTGCTGACTGACCTGCTGTGTGTTTCCGGCATTTTCTGTTTGTGTTGCAGATTTGCAGTGTCTGCAGTATTTTGCTTTTTACAGCATTATAAAGTGTTTGCTGACAGTATAATGGCAGGAAACAACTATTCAGTGCACATGATAGCAATGTACAGTTTTTATGTACATGACAACAATGTACAAAATTGTAATTGAAAAGAGTGACTGCACCCAGAATTTATTATCCTCTTGGTATGTACCATAGAAAGATTATTCTTACTTCAGTGTTGCTCCCAGGCAGGTAAGAAATGGTTCCTTTCCCCCAAAAATACATTTTGAAACTTCATGTTTAATGAATATTTTAATATGTAGATATCCAGTTCATTAAAAAATGCTGGATTTAATAGATGTTGAATAATGCATCTCATTCTTTAGGGAATGGAGATGCATTTACAGTGGTTATCAGGACAGGTACAATTGAGGAGTTTCTAGAGGCTCTTTTACATTGATATTATGCATTGGCTGCCAATGGCACACTATTATTAAATCTTAATGTGGCAATGTCTGTTTAAGTTTTCAGCTAGGTCATGTGATTTTCATTTAGGCACTTTAACATATTCCTGCTGTTGGAAGCTTTACAGTATCATTGGTTTCTCCAAAGGTCGATATAATTGTCTTTGGAGATTTATGATCCAAACCCTGCTAGAAACAAGCGTATTTATCATTACTTCAAATAGATTAAACTTCCAAATTTGATATCCGACTAGATCAATACAGTGTCAGTTTAGTGAAATTTAGGAGGGACAGGGAGCAGATAATACACTTTTTATAAATTACCTTTATTATTGTCACATCAATTCTCATGAGAAATAATCAAATGCACAAAAGTTGATCTGCACGGGTAAACTGAAGATTGGCAGGCAAAACTGTAATTGAACAATGGGCAGCCTTTAAGGAGGAGATGGTTCGGTTACAGTCAGGTACATTCCCACAAGGGAGAAAGGTAGGGCAACTAAAGCCAGAGCTCCCTGGATGACAAAAGAGATAGAGAATAAGATGAGGTAGAAAAATGGACCATATGACAGATGTCAGGTTGTTAACACAAGTGAGAACCAGGTTGAATATTGAGAGTTCAGAGGGGAAGTGAAAAAGGAAATAAGAGGGGCAAAGAGAGTATGAGAATAGACTGGCGGCCAACATAAAAGGGAATCCAAAAGTCTTCTATAGGCATGTAAACAGTGAACAGGTAGCAAGAGGAGAGGTGGGTCCGATTAGGGACCAAAAAGGAGATTTACTCGTGGAGGCAGAGGGCATGGCTGAGGTGTTAAATGAGTACTTTGCTTCTGTCTTCACCATGGAAGAAGATGCTGCCAGAGTCTCAGTAAAGGAAGATGTAGCTAAGATAATGGATGGGCTAAAAATTGATAAAGGAGGTACTAGAAAGGCTAGCTGTACTTAAAGTAGATAAGTCACCTGGTCCGGATAGGATGCATCCTAGTCTGCGAGGGAAGTAAGGGTGGAAATTGGAGAGGTACTGGCCATAATCTTCCAAACATCCTTAGATACGGGGGTGGTGCCAGAGGACTGGAGAATTGCAAATATTACACCCTTGTTCAAAAAAGGATGCAAGGATAAACCTAGTAACTATAGGCCAGTCAGTTTAACCTCGGTGGTGTGGAAGCTTTTAGAATCGATAATCCGGGACAGAATTAACAGTCACTTGGACAAGTGTAGATTGATTAGGGAAAGCCAGCACGGATGTGTTAAAGGAAAATAGTGTTTAACTAACTTGATAGAGTTTTTTTTTAATGAGGTAACAGTGAGGGTAGATGAGGGCAATGCAGTTGATGTGGTGTATAAGGACTTCCAAAAGGCATTTGATAAAGTGCCACATAATAGGCTTGTCATCAAGACTGAAGCCCATGGAATAAAAGGGGCAATAGCAGCATGGACACAGAATTGGCTAAGTGACAGGAAGCAGAGTGTAGTGGTGAATGGTTGTTTTTCGGACTGGAGGGAGATGTACAGTCGCATTCCCCGGGGTCGGTGCTGGGACCACTGCTTTTCTTGATAGATATTAATGACTTGGACTTGGATGTACAGGGCACAATTTCCAAGTATGCAGATAACACAAAACTTGCATGTGTAATGAACGGTGAGGAGGATAGTGATAGATTTCAAGAGGATATAGACAGGTTGGTGAAGTGGGTGGACACGTGGCAGATGAAATTTAAAGCAGAAAAATGCGAGGTGATACATTTCAGTAGGAAGAACGACAAGAGGCAATATAAACTAAAGGGCACAATTTTAAAAGGGGTACAGGAACAGAGAGATCTGGGGGCATAGGTACACAAATCGTTGAAGGGCAGGTTGAGAAAGGGGTTAAAAAAGCATATGTGATTCTGGGCTTTATAAATAGAGGCATAGAGTATAAAAGTAAGAAGTTATGATGAACCTTTATAAAACAGTGGTTCAGCCACAACTGGAATATTGTGTCCAGTTCTGGGCATCACACTTTAGGAAGGATGTGAAGGCCTTAGAAAGGGTGCAGAAGAGATTTACTAGAATGATTCCAGGGATGAGGGACTTTATTTACGTGGACAGACTGGAGAAGCTGGGGTTGTTCTCCTTGGAACAGCGAAGGTTGGGAGCAGATTTGATAGAGATAATCACAATTATGAAGGGTCTAGACAGAGTAGATAGAGAAAAACTGTTCCCACTAGCAGAAGGGTCAAAAACCAGAGAACATAGATTTAAGGTGATTAGCAAAACAACCAAAGGTGACATGAGGAAAATTTTTTTTATACAGCGAGTGGTTAGGATCTGCAATGCACTGCCAGAGGGGACGATGGAGGCAGATTCAATCATGGCCTTCAAAAGGGAACTGAATAAGTACTTGAAAGGAAAAAATTTGCAGGACTACAGGGATAGGGCGGGGGAAGTGGGACTATCTGGATTGCTCTTGCATGGAGCCGGCACGGACTCGTTGGGCCAAATGGCCTCCTTCCATGCTATAACCTTTCTATGATTCTACTAGGAAGACAAACTACTCTATCTTTGAGGAAATAAAGTGAAACTTTTACCAATTGCTAAAACTTACTCCATGTACAACAGAACAAGTTTTAAAGCTGCACAATACTAAGAAACTTAGTTTATTCACTGATATCAACCCACAAGTAATTACATGAAGCCATTACCCCTGCTGGGCCCTTTTATTCATCAACAACAGGCAGTTGTATGAAGTGGGACAAAAGGGTTTACACTCTTACCTGTGCTCAGAACTAACCTTTGCAATGACTTGAACCCACTAGCACCTTTATTTAACAGTGTTCCTGCAAGCGGCAAGAAAGCTAGCATGGATCCAAGTGATTCGTGATCGCCACAGTTTTGAATGGAGAGCAGAGCTTGCATAACCAATTTTTCAGGCTTTTAGCAGAACAACGCAGAAGTCCAAGAAATGAGAATAGGGGTGTTACTCACTTAACACCATAATTTTCTGGGGCTTTTGTGGCTGTAATAATGCCGTTGGTCATAATTTTGCCATTACTATGGCAGTACGGCTCAGGAAACTCCAGGCCTGAATCTAATTTACCTACAAATCTTAACAGAGAGAAAAAAAATGATGGCAAGCCTCACATCCAAAACAAGTGAGAAGTAAGGAACACTTGAAAATCATTTTCTTTTTCTTTGATTTTGTTTGTAAAAACCATCCAACGCCACAGCTAGTTTAATACCATAATCTTAGATGGTAAACAGTGATAGCATAAATGATCCACTTCATTGATTAAAGTACAGTATTTCTCAACGCCAAATGTGTACGTGGTTTTTCCAAAGGAAACTCATGCATTTTTCAGTCTGTAAATCAGTTTATTAATGTCTGAAAATGTACTCGTACTGGTATAAAAGCCAATAGGTTCTTCCTAATTTGTATCTGATATGATCAGGATTTGGTAAAGTATACCTAACATTTTAGTTCACAGATGCAGAGTCTGCTGTAATCCACTCAGCCTTCATTATATATTAATTTAACAAAAAAGGTTATAATTCATTTATAACCCTGAGGGTGAGTTGCATTCAATTCCAGTGTACGATTATAAAATTCTGCCCACTCTAAATATGTCTGCTGCAGCAACAGATATGGGCTGGTATTTTTTAAATGCTACAGACCATTAGTAATCAGCTTACAATATGAACAGTAGCAAAGATGTTTTTAGTAATAATTATTAATTATTTCAGTAATAATTCTTTTACAATTTTCAATAAGTGTACTTCTCTACAGATTTGAACAATACTTGATCATTGACATTGTGCTGAGTTAGCTGATCTCAGGTGATCAGAAAAGATTTACAGGGACGTTACCAGAATTGAAAGGATGCAACTATCAGAAAAGATTGAGCACGCTGGGGCTCTTTTCTCTGGAAAAGAGAAGACTAAGAGGAAATCTAATTGAGGTCTTTAAAATTATGAAGGGGTTCAATAGAGTGGACGTGGAGAAACTGTTTCCATTTATGGATGAGTCCAGAACAAGGGGACATAAAGACAAGATAGTCACTAACAGATCAAATAAAGAATTTAGGAAGTATTTCTTTACAGAAAGTGGTGAGAATGTGGAACTCACTGCCACATGGAGTGGTTGAAGCAGATCACAATGATGCATTTAAGGGCAGGCTTAATGCATACATGAGGGAGAAAGGAAGAGAGAGATACAGGGGCAAGATGGGAAGAGGTAATTAGAGTGGGAGGAAGCTCATTTGGAGTACAAACACCAGCATAGATCAGTTGGGATTATTGGCCTCTATGCTGTAGATTCTATGATGCAGTAGGTTGCAATGTTAAAACTAGCCTTGGTGTCACTGGGTTAGGAGGGAGAAAAAAAAAAATCAGCCACAGTTCCCACTAGAGATCATTAGCCAGTGACCCCTGGAGGGAGGCAGGGAGGGAGAGAAGTAGAGAGATAGAGGGATAGAGAGGAGAAAAAAGAATTGTGCTCAGCTGTGATGCCGTCTGCAGTGAGTACACTGTGACAGTAATTGTCTAGGTTCACACATGGCCAGTTGTGCAATGTACAGGAGTTCACTAGCAGACAAGGAGTAATGCCTTCAGGAAAGGATAGGGAAGAAGGAAAAAATAGAATGGAAAGAAACAAGTACCGTTAACCTCCTGAATGCAAAAATGTTAAGATCTTAGACTCTTCCCCTTTTGCATTAACCGTGCCCATTTTGCACTGTTAATGGACTTTTTAGTTATTTTCACAGTATGGTGGACTGTATTGGTGCACAACAATAAAGTTTTATAAATGTATGTCCAATGTAACTGTTCTTTTAGTGTTTAATCCACGAGCTCTCTGTGTTAACCTTCAGCCACCCTCATCTTCTGTGAACAGGCTGGAATGTGAAACCCTAGAGCACCATTTTACATTAACGTGATGAACGACAGTTTGTTCTTTTGAATCTTTTACGGCTTCACACTATAGACAGCAGACCTCAAATCTTTTTTAAAAAATGATCTTATTTAAGAATATGTGGAGTGGTAAGTGGCGAACCCAAGCAGCAGGTTTTGGAACTACAGGGAGCGATGAAGAGCTGGCAATCGATGCCTGGAGCTGGAGCAACTAAACCCCCAAAGTAGCAAAGTCTTCAGGGAGGTGTGGCAAGTGGCCCAAAAGAATTGTACTAAGTCCTGTGAGTTGGTTGGTGTAGATTTCATTTCCTTAGGAAAAAATTCTTTACATAAAGTGTGTTAAATGTTTGGAATAATGTACCAAGCAAGGCAATTGAAGCAAAAACACAAGTTATTCAAAATACAATTACATGCTACAATGGGAGAGCTGATGTAGTGAAGCTTTGGTGGATCAAATTGTTTTTGATCATCCCTGATTTCTCTTATCTATTAATTTTAATAATATATAATCTCCTGTGGTGTTGCACATCCGGAGTCAAGACCTAAAGCAGTCTTCAGGTGAAGCGGGATTAGATGACAGGTGATAATTGGACCGGGGGTGCAGACATATTTCAGTCACCATTTTAAAATCATATATTTTGTCCTTACTTTTATATTTCCATTATAAATTCTTATATCCATATTTATAATGGAAACTACCTATATAAATTTCTCAAGCTATAATTACATCCTCCTGTGAGTGCAGGTGTTGCAGCTCCTCCAATGGTGGGATAATGCAATTACATGTCTGCCAAGCTAACAGGCAGTTTCCAATTTAAATACAAACATCGGAATTCAGAATAGAAAATATGTGCAGATGTAAGATTTTTAAAATATACATTATAGATTAAAACAGTAAATCAGCCAGTGCAGACATTGCACTTTGCAAACAATGGCAAACAATCTTTTTAAAAAACCAGTTACATAATGCTGGGTGCTTTTAACCTGGAGCTCAAACTGATGAGCACTTTATAATTTGCCATGTTTCCTGACCAAACATTAGCCTCTGAATGACCTGAATTTTTGTTTACTTAAAGCATTTAGATTTTGTTCCCTTAAAGGGATACAACTCCACATTACAACTCCACACTGTGCATTAAAAAGGTATAAAACTTGTCCCTACAAATCACTGCATCATTTGGCTTACTACAATGAACAGCGCCTCTAGCCAAGCTGTTCCAGTAC
>NC_090356.1:2773866-2837870 GCF_035084215.1 Heptranchias perlo | reverse complement strand
TAAAAGCAGAGCTGCAGGAAGCCAGCGGTGCAGAGTTACACACTGGACGAACACCTCTAGGAGCAGGACCCAGATCCAATCGAACGTAGACTGGTGGGTTGAATCTTCCTCTGTCTCTTGACTGACTCCTTCACAAAATGAAAGTGGGCAGTCAGCACCCAGTGCGAGGCTCTAGAACAAAACTGCCCCTAATTTGGCAATCTGACCCAAAGGCCACAGGAGGACTGGTGATGGCGCTGGGAAATGGGAGAAGGTGACAATAGGTCCTTGTCCAAGGTCCAGGCTGGAGAACATTGTTCAGGCAGGGTAGAGGGAGCTTTACTTTGCCTCTGTCCTGACCTGGACGTATTGTGATGCTGAAACATATTGCCTGAAATGGGAAACACCCCATTCATCAGCATGAACACACACACGACAGAAAACCAGTAGATAATGTAGTTAGCAGCAGGATTGAGAGTTACAACAACAATGTACAAATACCCCACAAACTCCCAAACATAAAACACATCTCAACTCAAAAGAGGCTCTAAATGGCAACACTGACCAGAGTTTGTTCAGTTGTACAAGGAACAGACGGGCACAGCCCCTCCCTCTCCAGACGGGCACAGCCCCTCCCTCTCCAGACGGGCACAGCCCCTCCTCTCCAGACGGCACAGCCCCTCCCTCTCCAGACGGGCACAGCCCTCCCTCTCCAGACGGGCACAGCCCCTCCCTCTCCAGACGGGCACAGCCCTCCCTCTCCAGACGGGCACAGCCCCTCCCTCTCCAGACGGGCACAGCCCCTCCCTCTCCAGACGGGCACAGCCCCTCCCTCTCCAGACGGGCACAGCCCCTCCCTCTCCAGACGGGCACAGCCCCTCCCTCTCCAGACGGGCACAGCCCCTCCCTCTCCAGACGGGCACAGCCCCTCCCTCTCCAGACGGGCACAGCCCCTCCCTCTCCAGACGGGCACAGCCCCTCCCTCTCCAGACGGGCACAGCCCCTCCTCTCCAGACGGGCACAGCCCCTCCCTCTCCAGACGGGCACAGCCCCTCCCTCTCCAGACGGGCACAGCCCCTCCCTCTCCAGACGGGCACAGCCCCTCCCTCTCCAGACGGGCACAGCCCCTCCCTCTCCAGACCCTTTGATCACAATGCTCTGACAGCAGATCCCAAAACAGAGTGTGTCAGAGCGAGTGCAGCGGCTCATTCAGATGCTAATAGCTCACAGATGGGACTATAGACAGAGGTACAAACAGCCCCTGCAGGGGAGGGGGTTCTTGTGGCTGCAGAGGGCTGAATATTAACAGAACAATTTACTTCAAAAAAAAAACTCCCCAGAAAACTCTCACTTAAGTAAAACAGAGAAACTTGGACAGGGTGAGTGTTCGAGTGTTTTACAAATGAAAACGCTCCAATTTTTAGTTGACTGCCACCAGCCTCAAGAGGTTCCCAAGGACCCTTCTCAGAGTCACAATAAAGAAACTCCACGTAGTTACTTAAACAACTTCCTTTCCCTTTCTCCCCTTACACTGCTCGTCAATCCTGCATCCGAGGCAGCCCACAACTATCAGGCTGCAAATTTAGAGTCTTGCACACATGGAGCAATGGGCCTGAGGTGGGTTACAGCAGAGATTGGGGGGCGGGGAGTGGAGCAAGGAAGCCCATGGGTTTTCCAATGGTTCAAGCACAGAAGTTATGCTGAACCTTTATAAATCACTGGTTAGGCCTCAGCTGGAGGATTGTGTCCAGTTCTGGGCACCGCACTTTAGGAAGGATGTCAAGGCCTTAGAGAGGGTACAGAAGAGATTTACTGAATGGTACCAGGAATGAGGGACTTGAGTTATGTGGAGAGACTGGAGAAGCTGGGATTGTTCTCCATACAGCAGAGAAGGTTGGGGTGGGGGGACTAAGGCCTTTCCAGTGACATCCACATCACAAGAATGAAAAAAAGTCACTGACCTGGAACCTAAAATTTGCAATAAGTTTTTTTTAAAATTCGTTCATGGGATGTGGGCGTCGCTGGCAAGGCAGCATTTATTGCCCATCCCTAATTGCCCTTGAGTTACAACTGTTCTCAGCAGTCAATACACAGCAACAATTTCTGGATTGGCCCGTTTAGAGATGTGACCTTAAGAGACAAGCAGCTCAACACCACAACCGTTCCCCAGGCCCAGGACTGACTGCCAGCCACTCAGCAGATCACATTAAAGTACCTGGAACTGCAGGCTGCAACTGCCCTGATTGATGTTTAAAAGGAAGAGGAATAGGAGGAGAGCTGCATGGAAACCCCATGTGGAGTCACATTAAGTCAGGATAGCAGGGAAAAGAAAACACAGAGCAAGGCAGAGCTTCCTCGCCAAACAATTACTGAAGTGAATCTTTCTGGGGCCTGAATCAACAGGCGAGATACTCTCACTGCATTCAGTCAGTCTTTAGATGGTCAACACTGCAGGGGGTGGTAGAGCTGGGCACTCCAAGAATGCAGCTGTGGGTACAAATGTTTTAGCTTTGGATCAGGAAAGGAATGGAATAGGAGTAAATGGGAAATTATTTGGAACATTGCAATTCTAATCTAGGATCAGGGAGCTGTGCCACCACAATGGACATTAGTCTACATAGAAAGGAAGCTAAATAGATCCCCACTTTGAAAGTAGCAATTTTTGTTTTTAATTTATTCTCAGGATGTGGGAGTCACTGGAAAAGCCAGCATTTATTTCGCATCCCTAGCTGCCCTGAGAAAGTTTGTTAAAACGGAATAGCTTGTTAGGCCACTTCAGAGGGCAGGTAAGAGTCAACCTCGGTGTGGGACTGGAGTCACATATAAACCAGACCAGGTTTCCTTCCGTAAAAGGACATTAGGGAACTAGTTGGGTTTTTCCGACAATCTGACAGCTTCACGGTCACTTTTACTGAGACCAGATTTTTATTTCCGGATTTTCTTTAAAACTGAATTCAAATTCTCAAACTGCCGCAGTGGGATTTGATCTCACTGCCACTGGATTACTAGCCCGGGCCACTGGATTACTAGCCCGGTAACATAAGCCAGGTGGAAACCCAAGTGTCGATATTTGGGAAGGACAGAATTGGCCTGCTTCCACCTACTCCACTCACTTCTCTTGTCATTTTAAAGTCGGAGGCAGAGTGGGGCCATTCAGCAGGGTGGGGGGGTGGGGAAGCAGAGGGAGGTCCAGCCCCCCTCTGCTTAGTTCCCAATCTCAGTCCCCCCACTCAACGTGGCTATCAGCAAGAGGGAGTCACCAACAACAATCTGGGAACCAGCTCTGTACCCAGCCACTCAGCTCGAAGTGTCAAGGCAGGCAAAGAGGAGGATATAAAATTAAATAAATTAAAAATAAAATCTGGATCATGTCCACTGCAAAATCAACTGTAGCTGTGAGCACTAGAAAAACTGAACGGCAGGATTGTCGAATGGAATGGGGTACTTTGTACCCCCTTAATGGGGGGCCATTTCCTTTCACCATTGTGACCCGACCCCCCCTCCCTCCACCCACACAAAAAAAATGCCCCTTATAAAAGGCGGTGGAAGCAGATTCAATAATAACTTTCAAAAGGGAATTGGATAAATACTTGAAGGGGAAAAGATTGCAGGGCTATGGGAAAAGGGCAAAGGGGAGCAGGACTAATTGGATAGCTCTTTCAAAGAGCTGGCACAGGCACAATGGGCCGAATGGCCTCCTTCTGTGCTGTGTAATTCTAAACCATCTTTACTGTAATGTTGTGTCCCAAGATGCTTCACAGAGGACAGCCTGGGATAACAGGGAAGAGTCTTCGAAACAGGAGGAGGCCATTCAGCCCCTCGAGCCTGTTCCGCCATTCAATTAGATCATGGCTGACCTATATCTCAACTCCATCTGCTCACCTTGGTCTAGTAACTCTTAATACCCTTACTTAACAAAAATCTATCAATCTGTTTTGAAATTTTCAATTGACCCCCAGCCTCAACAGTTGTTTGGGGGAAGAGAGTTCCAGATTCCCACTCCCCTTTGTGTGAAGAAGTGCTTCCTGACATCACCCCTGAATGGCCTGGCTCTAATTTTAAGGTTATGCCCCCTTGTTCTGGACTCCCCCCACCAGAGGAAATAGTTTCTCTCTATCTACAAGTGACCACAGGGTGTGGTGGAGAATTTTTAAATCAGATGGCTTTTGAAGGAGGGGAAGAGGGGCAGCAGAACAGAGGGGTTTTTAGGAGAAAGGCATCAGAACAGAGGGGCTTTAGGAGAAAGGCATCAGGACAGGGGTTTTTTTTTTTAAGGAGAAAGGCATCAGGACAGGGGGGTTTTTAGGAGAGATAGGGGGCCAGACAGACTGTGGGGTCAAGATGGCTGAATTCACCATTATCAAAAGGAATGGGGAGGGAATTGTAAAGGAGACCAGAGTCAAAAAAAATAGAGAATGCTGACACCAAAAAAAAATCTGCTCTCTTCATTCGAAAAGTGCAACAGTGGACCCAAGGGATATATTTGCAATTGCTGTCAGTGCTTCACACCCCCCCACGGACCCCTCCCTCCTCCATCTGAGAAAGTGCTTCTTCCATCTCCCCTCCCCCAAGAGATGGTCGAAAGAAGGATTGTGGACCACTGTGGATTTTTGAAAACATTTTAAATGAAATAGCTGCTGTAGAAGAACATTTGCTGACAGTTTATTATTGTTGACTCCCCAACTAACTGCTGTGGAATAAACAGCCTGGAGTCCGGGAACAGGGGACAGAAGGCTGGTGTTGCAGAAAGCTCAGACCCTGTTTATTCTGGACATCACATTCCAATAGAAAACAAATAAATTGAATATTTTATCACACTGCGGGCAATTTTCTTCCTCAGGAAGTTTCTGGTAGGAATGAAACATCCAGAATCAACAGGCCAACCTGATCCCAACCTTCTCCAGTGTGGTTGGTGCAACTTAATCTGAATTTGACTGTTACTGAAACGACTAAACCGTCCCATCAAACACTCCCAGGGCAGGTACAGCACGGGTTCGATACAGAGTAAAGCTCCCTCTACACTGTCCCATCAAACACTCCCAGGGCAGGTACAGCATGGGTTAGATACAGAGTAAAGCTCCCTCTACACTGTCCCATCAAACACTCCCAGGGCAGGTACAGCACGGGTTAGATACAGAGTAAAGCTCCCTCTACACTGTCCCATCAAACACTCCCAGGGCAGGTACAGCATGGGTTAGATACAGAGTAAAGCTCCCTCTACACTGTCCCATCAAACACTCCCGGGGCAGGTACAGCACGGGTTAGATACAGAGTAAAGCTCCCTCTACACTGTCCCATCAAACACTCCCAGGGCAGGTACAGCACGGGTTAGATACAGAGTAAAGCTCCCTCTACACTGTCCCATCAAACACTCCCAGGGCAGGTACAGCATGGGTTAGATACAGAGTAAAGCTCCCTCTACACTGTCCCATCAAACACTCCCAGGGCAGGTACAGCACGGGTTAGATACAGAGTAAAGCTCCCTCTACACTGTCCCATCAAACACTCCCAGGGTAGGTACAGCACGGGTTAGATACAGAGTAAAGCTCCCTCTACACTGCCCCATCAAACACTCCCAGGGGCAGGTACAGCACGGGTTAGATACAGAGTAAAGCTCCCTCTACACTGTCCCATCAAACACTCCCAGGGTAGGTACAGCACGGGTTAGATACAGAGTAAAGCTCCCTCTACACTGTCCCATCAAACACTCCCAGGGTAGGTACAGCACGGGTTAGATACAGAGTAAAGCTCCCTCTACACTGCCCCATCAAACACTCCCAGGGGCAGGTACAGCACGGGTTAGATACAGAGTAAAGCTCCCTCTACACTGCCCCATCAAACACTCCCAGGGCAGGTACAGCACGGGTTCGATACAGAGTAAAGCTCCCTCTACACTGTCCCATCAAACACTCCCAGGGGCAGGTACAGCACGGGTTAGATACAGAGTAAAGCTCCCTCTACACTGTCCCATCAAACACTCCCAGGGCAGGTACAGCACGGGTTAGATACAGAGTAAAGCTCCCTCTACACTGTCCCATCAAACACTCCCAGGGCAGGTACAGCACGGGTTAGATACAGAGTAAAGCTCCCTCTACACTGTCCCATCAAACACTCCCAGGGGCAGGTACAGCACGGGTTAGATACAGAGTAAAGCTCCCTCTACACTGTCCCATCAAACACTCCCAGGGGCAGGTACAGCACGGGTTAGATACAGAGTAAAGCTCCCTCTACACTGTCCCATCTCATTTGGTTTGCTTCAGTTAGCTACTATCCCTTGACTGAGAAAAGTGGGACCAACTGAACTAAAACCAATCCTCAAATCCAAGATTATTCACCAGTGTCACAACATTAGCAATTTTGGGATGAGGGGCAGTTACCCCAATAAGGTTTCACTCACGTCACTGCGATTTGGAAATAAGGTACCATCAGTTTATGGTACTTTACTGTTACACTACATCACATACATATCTCATTGGC
Organism: Heptranchias perlo; assembly: GCF_035084215.1. NCBI lineage: Eukaryota > Metazoa > Chordata > Chondrichthyes > Hexanchiformes > Hexanchidae > Heptranchias > Heptranchias perlo. The sequence continues at coordinate 2,831,414 of NC_090356.1, read as the reverse complement.
TTAGATAATCACAGTCTTTATTGTACAAGTGTGTTACATTTTTACATCCAGCTCTCTCCTGGTGCATTTACGAGTCGTCAGTCCTCCTCGTCCTGGCCACCTACGTTACCTCAATGCTGTCTAGGCCCTAAGCTCTGGAATTCCCTCCCCAAATATCTCTCTCCTCCTTTAAGACTCTTCTTAAGACTTTTTAACCAAGCTTTTGGTCACCAGTTTTAGTATCTCCTTCTTTGACTCAGTGTCAAATTTTGTCTGTTTACGCTCCTGTGAAGCACCTTGGGACATTTTACCATGTTAAAGGTGCTATATAAATGCAAGTTGTTGTTGCACTTAGCAAATGAACCAATTGGAGGCGTTAAAGCAATTATAAATAAATAAATAAATCATGCACACCCAAACTCAGAATGTATAAAACACAATATAGCAAGGTTGATCTCCCTCTCACCTTCCTGCACCCGAGGTAGATTGGATTGATCGATCGCAATTTCAGTCATTTCTGGTTCGGGGCTGACCTCGCAGCGTCAAACTTGGGCTGACATCATCCAAATAATTGAACTGGCTAAAATAAAACACACATAAAAATGCTTTACATGACGTACAAACCGTTTAACAAAAGGGCAATGGATTCACAGCTCACTGACAGTTTATAAAATTATAAACTTAAAATAAATAAATTGAGAGACCCAGAGTGGAGACCCAAGGCTGTGCAGGACACACCCTAGGGTGGAAAGCAGAAGAGGCTAATCACATGGTTAGATGCCCCCAAGCTTTGGTTTTAAAAGTCTGCAGATTGTAGGAGGAAGGGAAAGCTAAGGGAGGGGAGGAGGTCCACGGTTCTGAGGTGTGGAACAGAATGAGTTAGAGCAGGAGGTGGCCTCGCGAGTCTGTGTTTCAATAGTGAGGTTGCGGGTAACAAGAAGGGTGTGTGTGAAGTCTGGAGCTTCAGGCTCACGGTTGAATAGCCTGTCGGCACTTGGTGCCTAGGCTCACACAGGATTGGGTGAGGTACTTGACAGAAGCACAGCACCAGAGGCAGCGAGGAGGTCCAGGTGAAGATCAGTCATTATGGTTCGCCCAGCTGATGTAGCTCTTTACACTGGGAGTACGTTCAGAGCCTAGAGAATAATAATTACCAGGATGAGGGAGAGTGTCTGGCAAAAATACCTGACTGAACCTCGAAACAGAGCCACACCCACAGTACCTGCCCATTAACACACCCCAGGATAAGGTCGAGACTGTATCCCCACCCAAATTTTTCATTCCAACTCCCTCCATTAAATCAGAACACATACTGCTCCCAAAAATATATCAAATCAAACCCAATCCAAACCGACCCCAACTCTCTTCCCCCCCCCCCCCAACTCCAAACCGACCCCAACTCTCTTCCCCCCCCCAACTCCAAACCGACCCCAACTCTCTTTCCCCCCCCCCCCAACTCTCTTTCCCCCCCCCCCCCCAACTCCAAACCGACCCCAACTCTCTTTCCCCCCCCCCCCAACTCCAAACCAACCCCAACTCTCTTTCCCCCCCCCCCCAACTCCAAACCAACCCCAACTCTCTTTCCCCCCCCCCCCCAACTCCAAACCGACCCCAACTCTCTTCCCCCCCCCCAACTCCAAACCGACCCCAACTCTCTTCCCCCCCCCCCAACTCCAAACCGACCCCAACTCTCTTCCCCCCCCCCCCCCAACTCCAAACCGACCCCAACTCTCTTCCCCCCCCCCCCAACTCCAAACCGACCCCAACTCTCTTCCCCCCCCCCCCCCCAACTCCAAACCGACCCCAACTCTCTTTCCCCCCCCCCTCAACTCCAAACCGACCCCAACTCTCTTCCCCCCCCCCCCCCCCCCCTCAACTCCAAACCGACCCCAACTCTCTCCCCCCCCCCCTCAACTCCAAACCGACCCCAACTCTCTTCCCCCCCCCCCCTCAACTCCAAACCGACCCCAACTCTCTTCCCCCCCCCCCCTCAACTCCAAACCGACCCCAACTCTCTCCCCCCCCCCCCAACTCCAAACCGACCCCAACTCTCTCCCCCCCCCCCCCAACTCCAAACCGACCCCAACTCTCTCCCCCCCCCCCCCCAACTCCAAACCGACCCCAACTCTCTCCCCCCCCCCCCCCCCTCAACTCCAAACCGACCCCAACTCTCTCTCCCCCCCCCCTCAACTCCAAACCGACCCCAACTCTCTCTCCCCCCCCCCTCAACTCCAAACCAACCCCAACTCTCTCCCCCCCCCTCAACTCCAAACCAACCCCAACTCTCTCCCCCCCCTCAACTCCAAACCAACCCCAACTCTCTCTCCCCCCCCCTCAACTCCAAACCAACCCCAACTCTCTCTCTCCCCCCCCCTCAACTCCAAACCAACCCCAACTCTCTCTCCCCCCCCCTCAACTCCAAACCAACCCCAACTCTCTCTCCCCCCCCCTCAACTCCAAACCAACCCCAACTCTCTCTCCCCCCCCCTCAACTCCAAACCAACCCCAACTCTCTCTCCCCCCCCCTCAACTCCAAACCGACCCCAACTCTCTTTCCCCCCCCCCCAACTCCAAACCGACCCCAACTCTCTCCCCCCCCCCCCAATATTGTGAGGAATATTAAGAAGTTGAGAAACACAAAGTATCGGTTTAATTTTCATAAACAATAACAGAAATCGACCCCCCGAGTTTAGGCGGGTCATTACCGGCTGTGGGTCCGGGTGATGGTCCCGGTCTCTCCCGGTCTCTCTCGGCTCCGGTTCGGTTTCTCCAACAGTCACAACTTCGCAACAATTTAGACAAAAAGTTTGCCGAACTCCTTGAAGTTCCGCCCGCTCCTCCCTCACTGTTAGAGAGAGAGAGAGATTCCCAGCCCGGCTCCCCTCGCTTCAGATCGCGATCTCCCTGTTCGCTCACTGTCTGTTTTTGTCTATTTCCTACAGTCTCTATCTTTTTATTCCTTTTTTCTCCCTATTAATTCTTTATCTTTCTTTCTCTCTCTGTGTTTCTCTCTCACTTTTCTCCGTCTTTCCCCCCTCTCTCCCTGTTTTCTCCCTTTCTCTCCCTCTTTTCCCCTTTCTGTGTTTCTCTCCCTCTTTTCCTCCCTCTCTATCCCTTTCTCTTTCCCCTATTTATCCCTTTCTCTTTCTCTCTCCCTCCCTCTTTGATCCCTTTCTCTTTCCCTTCTTTATCCCTTTCTCTCTCCCTCTTTATCCCTTTCTCTCTCCCTCTTTATCCCTTTCTCTCTCCCTCTTTATCCCTTTCTCTCTCCCTCTTTATCCCTTTCTCTTTCTCTCTCCCTCTTTATCTCTTTCTCTTTCCCCTTTCTCTCCCTCTCTCCCCTTTCTCTCCCTTTCTCTCTCTCTCTTTCCTCTCTTTATCCCTTCCTCTTTCCCCTCTTTCTCTCTCTCTTTCCCCTCTTTATCCCTTCCTCTTTCCCCTTTCTCTCCCTCTCTCCCCTCTTTATCTCTTTCTCTTTCTCTTTCTCTTTCTCTCTCTCTCTCTCTCTTCCTCTTTCCCCTTTCTCTCCCTCTTTCCCCTCTTTATCCCTTTCTCTCTCCCAGTTAATGCTCCACCTCCAATTCCAACAGCTGTTGTCTTTGGGACTACGGAACGCAGCTGCTGCCAAACCCACACCATCGAGCCATTCAAAATCCTATCCACACATCTGCACAGGATAATCGCAGCCAAACCCAGCAGTGTGTGAACACAGAGCCCGACTGTCGTGCTTCACACAAACAGCTACACACAAGACCTGCCTCTGGCACCAATTGCCAGGCTGCTAAACAGTCCCAACAATCTATTTTAACCTGCCCACTTTCAACCATAATAACTTGCATTTATATAGCACCTTTAATGTAATAAAATCTCTCAAGGTGCTTCTCAGGGGCGTAAATCAGACAAAATTTGACACCGAGCCACATGAGCAGATATTAGGACAGGTGAAGGTCAAAGAGGTCGGTTTTAAGAAGCGCCTTAAAGGAGGAGAGGCGGAGAGATTTAGGGAGGGAATTCCAGAGCTTAGGGTCTAGGCAGCTGAAGGCACGGCCGCCAATGGTGGAGCGATTAAAATTGGGGATGCGCAAGAGGCCGGAATTGGAGGAGCGCAGAGATCTCGGAGGGTTGTGGGGCTGGAGGAGGTGAATTTATCCAGCAATGAGGCAACAGTACTAAGAACAGCACCTTTCCAAATCTCCAGGCCCACAAAAAACAAACAGGACACCTGGCCCATGGGGGTCAGTTTGGACTGCCCGAGATAAGTGAGACACATTCTCCCAGTTTCCACTTCTGTTTAAGGGTCCACACCTGAAACCTTAAGCTGTGTTAAGACCTATGTCTTTCGGATGAGACGTTAAACCGAGGCCCCGTCTGCCCTCTCAGGTGGACGTAAAAGATCCCACGGCCACTATTTTGAAGAAGAGCAGGGAGTTCTCCCCGGTGTCCTGGCCAATATTTATCCCTCTACCAACATCATTTAAAAACAGTTTATCTGGCTATTATCTCATTGCTGTTTGTGGGATCTTGCTGTGCGAAAATAGGCTGTCACGTTTCCTACATTGTAACAGTGACTACACTTCAAAAGTACTTCATTGGCTGTAAAGCACTTTGGGACGATGTGAAAGGCACGATATAAATGCATGTCTTGTAAGCTGTATTAAGAGGTGCTGAAACTTTTCATTGCCATCACTGTGATCAACAGGAGTGAATAGCAACACCTGGTGGTTGTGCCTCTCTGCTGCAGGCAGATTAAATAAGTTTAAAAAGTGTCAGCCCCTGATGGGTGGATGAGTGAGTAGTTGAGTTATACAGAGCAGGAAAATTCCCCAATTCCATCCCTGTTCTGCGCTGAGTTAACTGACCTGAGCCGGGGCAGCAGAAAGGGGATTGCAACTGATTTCACCGTCCCTGGGCCTGGTTTCCAGCCCCTGATTGCTATCTCCTGGGAATACACATGTGTGGATGTTGGGCTCAGCTGTGATGCCCCACACCGTCGAATAGGCTGATGACTATAGGGTGAAGGGACAAGAGAGCACCCAGCATCTGTGGGACCCGTACTCCAGGCTGAGTCTGTGCCTTCAGGAGAAGAAGGAAGCAAATTCCTAGAAAAAGGAGGAATGAGAAAGGGATGAACGGATCATTCTTCATGTGCCAGCACTCTCGGCTCCTGATTTCCTCATCTACCAAAGGGATTCCCCTTTTTTTGGCCAATGTTATGGTACATCTCGTTCAGCCCAGGCCGAGGACTGAGGCCAAGCTGTAGCTGATCGGATGGGATGTGGTGTTAAGGAAAGAGTCAGCTGGTCTCTGCTTGATGCATGTTCAGATTTTGGAAACCAGAGGCAGCAGCTTCCTGCTGGACACCGTTTCATGTAACCGAGCCAGTCACTGAGTTTGGTGTTTCCCCATCGATGGAGGCCGCTCGGGTCTAAACCCAATGCGAGCTACTGACCACCTTCTGGACATTAGGGCATGAGATAGTGGCTCAGTGGGCAGCAGTCTCAGCTCTGAGTCAGAAGGTCGTGGGTTCATAATCTCACTCCAGAGACTTGAGTACAAAATCTAGGCTGACCCTCCCAGTGCAGTACTGAGGTCATGAAAGGCGCTATATAAATGCAAGTCTGTCTTTCTTTCTGCCTTTCCTTTTCATTCTTCACTCCAAACAAAGAGCAAACCATTTGAGGAAGAACAGAAACCTTTAAAGCAGGTCGTACTGCGGCCGTGATGCCCCGCCCTCCCGTATGCTGATGCTTCGGGGGGGTGGGGGGTGGGAGACACGACATAGACCACCGGTGTCAGCCCTACCCTCCAGTTTTCTGTCTGTCTCGCAACTGCATGGGTGCACTACCCTATCTGCACAGGTGCATCACCCTATCTGCAATGGTGCATTATCCTATTTGCACAGATGTATTATCCTATCTGCACGGGTGCATTACCCTATCTGCACTGGTGCTTTTCCCTAGCTGCATCAATGCAGTCAGGAGACCCAGGCACAACTTTTGGGGGGTGGGGGGGTTGTTGGGGCCACCAGAGCTGTGCCATCATCTTCCTGGACGACCCATGATGGCAACTGAAGTACTGTTCATCCTGAGACAGAGGATTGAGATCTACTGTGGTACAGATAGGCGGCTGAGGATGGGATGATCAAAAGTGGTAGATGGGAATCTGATGCCTGAACCAGTTTCTTTCGACTGGGGAATAATTTGGTCCAAGGGGCTTTGTAGGTGCTCCTCACAGGTCTTGCATGCATGGATTACAGGACATCTCTGCATCATCTGCAGTATAGCCCAGGGTCACCCCCTGGCTCATAGTAAAGGAATGGCTGATAACTAGTATGTTAGGACAGTTAGACTGTTACTAGTTATGGTACTGGACTAGCAACCCAGAGATACTCTAACGTGGTTATCCCTTAACTTCCCTCTGAAGTGGGCCTAGCCACCCACTCAGTTATACAGGGCAACTAGGGATAAGAACATAAGAACTAGGAGCAGGAGTAGGCCAATCGGCCCCTCGAGCCTGCTCCCCCATTCAATAAGATCATGGCTGATCTGATCCTAACCTCAAATCTAAATTCATGTCCAATTTCCTGCCCGCTCCCCGTAACCCCTAATTCCCTTTACTTCTAGGAAACTGTCTATTTCTGTTTTAAATTTATTTAATGATGTAGCTTCCACAGCTTCCTGGGGCAGCAAATTCCACAGACCTACTACCCTCTGAGTGAAGAGGTTTCTCCTCATCTCAGTTTTGAAAGAGCAGCCCCTTATTCTAAGATTATGCCCCCTAGTTCTAGTTTCACCCATCCTTGGGAACATCCTTACCGCATCCACCCGATCAAGCCCCTTCACAATCTTAATATGTTTCAATAAGATCGCCTCTCATTCTTCTGAACTCCAATGAGTAGAGTCCCAATCTACTCAACCTCTCCTCATATGTCCGCCCCCTCATCCCTGGGATTAACCGAGTGAACCTTCTTTGTACTGCCTCGAGAGCAAGTATGTCTTTTCTTAAGTATGGAGACCAAAACTGTATGCAGTATTCCAGGTGCGGTCTCACCAATACCTTATATAACTGCAGCAATACCTCCCTGTTTTTATATTCTATCCCCCTAGCAATAAAAGCCAACATTCCGTTGGCCTTCTTGATCACCTGCTGCACCTGCAAACTAACTTTTTGATTTTCTTGCACTAGGACCCCCAGATCCCTTTGTACTGCAGTACTTTCCAGTTTCTCGCCATTAAGATAATAACTTGCTCTCTGATTTTTCCTGCCAAAGTGCACAACCTCACATTTTCCAATATTGTATTGCATCTGCCAAATCTCCGCCCACTCACCCAGCCTGTCTATATCCCCTTGTAGATTTTTTATGTCCTCCTCACTCTCTACTTTCCCTCCCATCTTTGTATCATCTGCAAACTTTGATATGTTACACTCGGTCCCCTCCTCCAAATCGTTAATATAGATTGTAAAGAGTTGGGGACCCAGCACCGACCCCTGCGGAACACCACTGGCTACTGGTTGCCAGTCCGAGAATGAACCATTTATCCCAACTCTCTGCTTCCTGTTAGATAACCAATCCTCCACCCATGCCAGAATATTACCCCCATGGGTAATAAATGCCAACGATGTCCACATCCCGAGAATGAATGAAACAAAAGCATGTGAGGAAGGACCACCTGGAACCAAGGTAACCGATGGTTATCAGCACCATTGGAATTGCACCCCATCAAATTCCAGTGCCTTCAGGAGATGAGGGTGCGGGGGTGGGGGGATGGGGGGAACACACAGTAAGGCACAAGGCACAAAGATAGTATTTTCAGATGCCCCTTTCTGACTGGCAGGAACCCATGGAAGCTTTTGACAGGGAAAGGTTCAGTTCCCTTTTCCTCTGGTGACAACACGTAGACTCGTCCACGCTCGCTGTCAGCCCCTTGATTTAGGAGTTCCAGGAAAGGTCACATTGTGTTCCTTTTACTTTTATCTCAATTTTCTCAGTTTTGACTCCGTTTATAGATCCATTTAGCATATTTATTACAGGACACACAATCTGGAAATCATTTATTCACACCAGTGCTACATATTTATTACACCTTATAACAGCAGAAATATTAGTTTGGACATGCAGACGCAGGTGTGGCTGGATGCATCTATTTTGTGTTTTAATAAAAGACATGAGCGGTAATTGGACAAGAAACAAGCTGTAAAGGTCGGAGAAATGAAACTTTACTGTCTGCTGACCATTCTACTTTGCTTCTTTATTCCGTATCTGTTTTAGTTTTATCTAAATTTCATTAAAAAAAATTATTGTAATATGTAATGAAGCTGAGTTATGGCATGTCGACACAAAGGCAATAACTTGGATTGAGTGCCCAGTCTGGTGCAGTTTATTGTGGAACTGAGTCATACAGACCAGGAAGGTGTTAGGTTTGATCCACAGTCTGTGCAAAATTAGAAACTAAGAGTCTAACTGGGGTACAGGAGCAAATGGATCTAGGGGTACACAGTCACAAATCATTAAAAGTAGCAACACAGATTAACAAAGCCATAAAAAATGCAAACCAAGCACTGGGGTTAATTTCTAGAGCAATAGAATTGAAAAGCAGAGAAGTTTTGTTAAACTTGTATAGAATCTTGGTTAGACCAGATTTGGAGTACTGGGAACAGTTCTGGTCTCCATATTATAAAAAGAATAGAGAAGCACTGGAGAAGGTGCAAAAAGATTTACTAGGATGATACCAGAACTGAGCGGTTATAATTATTTGGAAAGATTGAACAGGCTGGGGCTCTTTTCTCTAGAAAAGAGAAGACTGAGGGGTGACCTGATAGAGGTCTTTAAGATTATCAAAGAGTTTGACAGGATAGACGTGGAGAAGATGTTTCCACTTGTGGGGGAGACCAGAGCTAGGGGCCATAAATATAAGATAATCACTAATAAATCCAATAATGAATTCAGGAGAAACTTCTTTACCCAGAAAGTGGTTAGAATGTGGAACTCACTACCACAAGGAATGGTTGAGGTGAATAACATAGATGCATTTAAGAGGAAACTAGATAAGCACATGAGGGAGAGAGGAACAGAAGGATATGCTGATAGGGTGAGATGAAATAAGATGGGAGGAGGCTTGTGTGGAGCATCTTAAATGAAGAAGAAGAATTGAATTAAATGGGGGTGGAGTTTATAAAAAATTGTTGGATTGATTGAGAGCAGCGTGTGTGAAGGGGAGCAGAGAGGGAGAGGGCTCTTTAAGAGACTCTCAATGCAACATCTGTAAATCTTTAAAAAAAATAAACATTTAATTAATTCAGTAATAACTACATTTCATGTCAAAACCTGTTGGACAAATCTGCGTCATTCAGTTTGTGAATAATAAATAACTCTTCAAACCCAGGAGTTGATGGAGAGAAGTAAATTTGATGGGTTTATTATTTTTGACGCTCGGTGATGGGCAGTAAATCTGTGTCCCACCTGCTTTCTTGTTTTACCTTGAAACTGAGTCAGAGTGAAGCATTGATTGGATTTAACACGTCAACGTAATAAAATGATATTTTATTGATCCTGTTATTTTTTTTGTGAGGGAGAGCGGGCTGCAGGCTTATATAAAGGTGTGTGTTCAGTGCTGGGTGTACATCTCTGCTCTCTCACTCACTCACTTCCTCGTTGTCTCTCAGTCTCTTTTCATCATGATGTCCTTGGTGCTTGTAGCTGGTGCTCTGCTCCTCAGCGGTTCCTGTGTCTTTGCTCTGCCTCTTGCAGACTCCAGGTACAGAGCAGGTAAGAGGGGAGAGTTGGGGGGAGAGGAGGTGGTGTGAAAAGGCACCAGACGGCCTCTACTGAACCTCACCCGGTGTCGCTATCGTTATTCACTCATCTCCATACCTGAATACAAAAGGAACCACGGCATAAAGACACTCCAGTGCAGTACTGAGGGAGTGCTGCACTGTCGGAGGTGCCGTCTTTCAGATGAGACATTAAACCAAGGCCACGTTTGCCCTCTCAGATAGACGTAGATGGCACGATTCGAAGAAGAGCAGGGAAATTTTACTTAGTTTCCTGGCCAATATTTATCCCTCAACCAACATCACTAAAACAGATTATCTGGTCATTATCTCAGAGCTGTTTGTGGGATCTTGCTGTGCACAAATTGGTTGCCATGTTTCCCACGTTACAACAGTGACTACACTTCAAAAGTACTTAATTGTCTGTAAAGCACTTTGGGACGTCCTGAGGTCGTGAAAGGCGCTATATAAATGCAATTCTTTCTTTGTATTTTATTATGTGTTATAGATGCTAACTGTTTCTCTATAAGTTTGTATATTAAAGTGTTAAAGTTAATTAAGTTTGGAGTTTATAATTGAATTAAAGAGTTATGTTTCTGTTGTTTTTAATGTGTGTGCAGAATTCCTGAATAAGATGGAGTTAAGATGTGTTTTAACTTTGATTCAGTTTTTTGGTGCTTTGGATCTGATTGTACAAGGTTGTGTTTAGGATCTGGATCTGAAGGTGATGCTGTTTCAGTTAAACCTTCTTCTCTCTCACACTCGATTTTAATATCTATTTCTCTGTTTGTTTGATGAACTTTAATTGTAGTTTTCAGGCTGGGAGCAGAGTTTAGTCGCTAAGATTAAATTACTAATCTATTTACTCCCTACCGATTTTAATTACTAGTATTAAACTAAAAATACAGTTCAGTGATTTCAAACCCTGAGCGTTCAGTGTTAGAACATAAGAACATAAGAAATTGGAGCAGGAGTAGGCCAATCGGCCCCTCGAGCCTGCTCCGCCATTCAATAAGATCATGGCTGATCTGATCCCAACCACAAATCTAAAGAACACAAGAAGTCGGAGCAGGACCCGGCCACATAGCCCCTGGGCCCTCTCCGCCACCCACAGGGCATTGACCGATCCGAACTCAGCTTCATGTCCAATTTCCTGCCCGCTCCCCATAACCCCTAATTCCCTTTACTTCTAGGAAACTGTCTATTTCTGTTTTAAATTTATCTAATGATGTAGCTTCCACAGCTTCCTGGGGCAGCAAATTCCACAGACCTACCACCCTCTGAGTGAAGAAGTTTCTCCTCATCTCAGTTTTGAAAGAGCAGCCCCTTATTCTAAGATTATGCCCCCTAGTTCTAGTTTCACCCATGTTTGGGAACATCCTTACTGCATCCACCCGATCAAGACCCTTCACAATCTTATATGTTTCAATAAGATCGCCTCTCATTCTTCTGAACTCCAATGAGTAGAGTCCCAATCTACTCAACCTCTCCTCATATGTCCGCCCCCTCATCCCCGGGATTAACCGAGTGAACCTTCTTTGTACTGCCTCGAGACCAAGTATGTCTTTTCTTAAGTATGGAGACCAAAACTGTATGCAGTATTCCAGGTGCGGTCTCACCAATACCTTATATAACTGCAGCAATACCTCCCTGTTTTTATATTCTATCCCCCTAGCAATAAAAGCCAACATTCCGTTGGCTTTCTTGATCACCTGCTGCACCTGCATACCAACTTTTTGATTTTCTTGCACTAGGACCCCCAGATCCCTTTGTACTGCAGTACTTTCCAGTCTCTCGCCATTAAGAAAATAACTTGCTCTCTGATTTTTCCTGCCAAAGTGAATAACCTCACATTTTCCAATATTATATTGCATCTGCCAAATCTCCGCCCACTCACCCAGCCTGTCTATATCCCCTTGCAGGTTTTTTATGTCCTCCTCACTCTCTACTTTCCCTCCCATCTTTGTATCATCTGCAAATTTTGATATGTTGCACTCGGTCCCCTCCTCCAAATCGTTAATATAGATTGTAAAGAGTTGGGGACCCAGCACCGACCGCTGTGGAACACCACTGGTTACTGGTTGCCAGTCCGAAAATGAACCATTTATCCCAACTCTCTGCTTCCTGTTCGATAACCAATCCTCCACCCATGCCAGAATTCATGTTATTGCAGAATTCTGAGATATGTGAAGATTAATATTTATATCGAATATGAATTCACCCAGTTTTAGGTGAGGGTGGGATTTCCTCTCCGATTCAGGTACCAGAGCTGGGAGCAGAGGTTTGGTGGAAGGTTTTTTAAATTTTTGTTTTTTATTTGTTTGTGTGCCTTTTACTTTCAATTTACCAGTGGAATTTAAGAATCAAAATATCAACAACTTTGATTTTAGATGACAATTCTTCCTTCCATTTCTTCCCTCCTCTGCTGAAGGCGCTGACTCTAACTGGGGTCCAGTTGCACGGACACTGACTCTCACTGGGGTCCAGTTGCACAGACACTGACTCTCACTGGGGTACAGTTCCACGGACACTGACTCTCACTGGGGTTCAGTTCCACGGACACTGACTCTCACTGGGGTACAGTTCCACGGACACTGACTCTCACTGGGGTACAGTTCCACAGACACTGACTCTCACTGGGGTACAGTTCCACGGGCACTGACTCTCACTGGGGTACAGTTCCGTGGGCACTGCCTCTCCCTTGGGTACAGTTCCACGGATACTGACTCTCACTGGGGTACAGTTCCACGGACACTGACGCTCACTGGGGTACAGTTCCACGGACACTGACGCTCACTGGGGTACAGTTCCATGGACACTTTCTCTCACTGGGAACCAGTTCCATGGACCCTGACTCTCACAGGGATACAGTTCTGTGGGCACTGACTCTCACTGGGGTTCAGTTCCGTGGGCACTGACTCTCACTGGGGTACAGTTCCGTGGGCACTGACTCTCACTGAGGTACAGTTCCGTGGGCACTGACTCTCACTGGGGTACAGTTCCACGGACACTGACTCTCACTGGGGTACAGTTCCACGGACACTGACTCTCACTGGGGTACAGTTCCGTGGGCACTGCCTCTCCCTTGGGTACAGTTCCATGGATACTGACTCTCACTGGGGTACAGTTCCGTGGGCACTGACTCTCACTGGGGTACAGTTCCGTGGGCACTGACTCTCACTGGGGTACAGGACCATGGACACTTTCTCTCACTGGGGTACAGTTCCATGGACACTGACTCTCAATGGGGTACAGTTCTGTGGATACTGACTCTCACTGGAGTACAGTTCCACAGACACTAACTCTCACTGGGGTACAGTTCCATGGACACTGACTCTCACTGGGGTACAGTTCCACAGACACTGACTCTCACTGGGGTACAGTTCCATGGACACTTTCTCTCACTGGGGTACAGTTCCATGGACACTGACTCTCACAGGGGTACAGTTCCGTGGGCACTGACTCTCACTGGGGTACAGTTCTGTGGGCACTGACTCTCACTGGGGTACAGTTCCATGGGCACTGACTCTCACTGGGGTACAGTTCCGTGGGCACTGACTCTCACTGGGGTACAGTTCCATGGGCATTGACTCTCACTGGGGTACAGTACTGTGGGCACTCACTCTCACTGGGGTACAGCTCCATGGGCACTGACTCTCACTGGGGTACAGTTCCGTGGGCACTGACTCTCACTGGGGTACAGTTCCGTGGGCACTGACTCTCACTGGGGTTCAGTTCCGTGGGCACTGACTCTCACTGGGGTACAGTTCCGTGGGCACTGACTCTCACTGGGGTACAGGTCCATGGACACTGACTCTCACTGGGGTACAGTTCCACAGACACTGACTCTCACTGGGGTACAGTTCCATGGACACTGACGCTCACTGGGGTACAGTTCCGTGGGCACTGACTCTCACTGGGGTACAGGTCCATGGACACTTTCTCTCACTGGGGTACAGTTCCATGGACACTGACTCTCAATGGGGTACAGTTCTGTGAACATTGACTCTCACTGGGGTACAGTTCCGTGGGCACTGACTCTCACTGGGGTACAGTTCCGTGGGCACTGACTCTCAGTGGGGTACAGTTCCATGGACACTGACTCTCACTGGGGTACAGTTCCATGGGCACTGACTCTCACTGGGGTACAGTTCCATGGGCACTGACTCTCACTGGGGTACAGTTCCACAGACACTGACCACATTTTACTACGTCACCTTAGGAAGGTTGGAAATCAGAGAAAAAATAATTCCCACAGGCCAGTGGATGTGAGGAACCAACACCAAAAGTTGATTTGGGGTCAGATGGAACCTTTAAATAAGGAACTGGGTCAATATCTGTCGAGCAGGGGATTGAAGATTAGAGAGATATTAACAGTCGTGCATATGGAGAGGCAGATGAAGGAACTTAGTGTTTCATAAAGTACAGGTTATAGAATCATAGAAGTTTACAACATGGAAACAGGCCCTTCGGCCCAACATGTCCATGTCGCCCATTTTATACCACTAAGCTAGTCCCAATTGCCTGCACTTGGCCCATATCCCTCTATACCCATCTTACCCATGTAACTGTCCAAATGCTTTTTAAAAGACAAAATTGTACCCGCCTCTACTACTGCCTCTGGCAGCTCGTTCCAGACACTCACCACCCTTTGAGTGAAAAAATTGCCCCTCTGGACCCTTTTGTATCTCTCCCCTCTCACCTTAAATCTATGCCCCCTCGTTATAGACTCCCCTACCTTTGGGAAAAGATTTTGACTATCTACCTTATCTATGCCCCTCATTATTTTATAGACTTCTATAAGATCACCCCTTAACCTCCTACTCTCCAGGGAAAAAAGTCTCAGTCTATCCAACCTCTCCCTATAAGTCAAACCATCAAGTCCCGGTAGCATCCTAATAAGTCTTTTCTGCACTCTTTCTTGTTTAATAATATCCTTTCTATAATAGGGTGACCAGGACTGTACACAGTATTCCAAGTGTGGCCTTACTAATGTCCTGTACAACTTCAACAAGACATCCCAACTCCTGTATTCAATGTTCTGACCAATGAAACCAAGCATGCTGAATGCCTTCTTCACCACCCTATCCACCTGTGACTCCACTTTCAAGGAGCTATGAACCTGTACTCCTAGATCTCTTTGTTCTATAACTCTCCCCAACGCCCTACCATTAACGGAGTAGGCCCTGGCCCGATTCGATCTACCAAAATGCATCACCTCACATTTATCTAAATTAAACTCCATCTGCCATTCATCGGCCCACTGACCCAATTTATCAAGATTCCGTTGCAATCCTAGATAACCTTCTTCACTGTCCACAATGCCACCAATCTTGGTGTCATCTGCAAACTTACTAACCATGCCTCCTAAATTCTCATCCAAATCATTAATATAAATAACAAATAACAGCGGACCCAGCACCGATCCCTGAGGCACACCGCTGGTCACAGGCCTCCAGTTTGAAAAGCAACCCTCTACAACCACCCTCTGTCTTCTGTCGTCAATCCAATTTTGTATCCAATTGGCTACCTCACCTTGGATCCCATGAGATTTAACCTTATGTAACAACCTACCATGCGGTACCTTGTCAAAGGTTTTGCTAAAGTCCATGTAGACCACGTCTACTGCACAGCCCTCATCTATCTTCTTGGTTACCCCTTCAAAAAACTCAATCAAATTCGTGAGACATGATTTTCCTCTCACAAAACCATGCTGACTGTTCCTAATTAGTCCCTGCCTCTCCAAATGCCTGTAGATCCTGTCCCTCAGAATACCCTCTAACAACGTACCCACTACAGATGTCAGGCTCACCGGTCTGTAGTTCCCAGGCTTTTCCCTGCCGCCCTTCTTAAACAAAGGCACAACATTTGCTACCCTCCAATCCTCAGGCACCTCACCCGTAGCTGTCGATGATTCAAATATCTCTGCTAGGGGACCCGCAATTTCCTCCCTAATCTCCCATAACGTCCTGGGATACATTTCATCAGGTCCCAGAGATTTATCTACCTTGATGCGCGTTAAGACTTCCAGCACCTCCCTCTCTGTAATATGTACATTCCTCAAGACATCACTATTTATTTCCCCAAGTTCCCTAACATCCATGCCTTTCTCAACCGTAAATACCGATGTGAAATATTCATTTAGGATCTCACCCATCTCTTGTGGTTCCGCACATAGATAACCTTGTTGATCCTTAAGAGGCCCTACTCTCTCCCTAGTTACTCTTTTGCCCTTTACGTATTTGTAGAAGCTCTTTGGATTTTCCTTTGCCTTATCTGCCAAAGCAATTTCATGTCCCCTTTTTGCCCTCCTGATTTCTCTCTTAACTCTACTCCGGCAATCTCTATACTCTTCAAGGGATCCACTTGATCCCAGCTGTCTATGCATGTCATATGCCTCCTTCTTCTTTTTGACTAGGGCCTCAATCTCCCGAGTCATCCAAGGTTCCCTACTTCTACCAGCCTTGCCCTTCACTTTATAAGGAATGTGCTTACCCTGAACCCTGGTTAACACACTTTTGAAAGCCTCCCACTTACCAGACGTCCCTTTGCCTGCCAACAGACTCTCCCAATCAACTTCTGAAAGTTCCTGTCTAATACCATCAAAATTGGCCTTTCCCCAATTTAGAATTTTAACTTTTGGGCCAGACCTATCATTCTCCATAGCTATCTTAAAACTAATGGAATTATGATCACTGGTCCCAAAGTGATCCCTCACTAACACTTCTGTCACCTGCCCTTCCTTATTTCCCAAGAGGAGGTCAAGTTTTGCCCCCTCTCTAGTCGGGCCATCCACATACTGAATGAGAAATTCCTCCTGAATACATTCAACAAATTTTTCTCCATCCAAGCTGGGAAAGTTAAAGTCCCCGACTATTACCACCCTATTTTTCTTGCAGCTGTCTGTAATCTCCTTACATATTTGCTCCTCAATTTCCCGTTGACTATTTGGGGGTCTGTAGTACAATCCTATCAAAGTAATCTCTCTCTTCTTATTTGTCAGTTCTACCCATATGGACTGCCGTGATGTTCTCCCTAATCAAGAACGCAACTCCCCCTCCTCTCTTACCTCCTGCTCTATCTTTCCTATAGCATCTGTACCCTGGAACATTGAGCTGCCAGTCCTGCCCCTCCCTTAGCCATGTTTCAGTAATAGCTATAACATCCCAGTCCCATGTACCCATCCATGCCCTGAGTTCATCTGCCTTGCCCATCAGACTTCTTGCATTGAAATAAATGCAGTTTAATCTAGACTTCCCTTGGTCTTTGCCCTGCTTTCTCAGACCATCTGTCCGGTCATGTTTTGTACACTCTCCCTTACTGCCTTTTGTTTCTGTCACCACTTTACTTCCCACTGACTTCCTGCATCGGTTCCCATCCCCCTGCCACGTTAGTTTAAACCCTCCCCAACAGCACTGGCAAACACTCCCCCTAGGACATTGGTTCCAGTCCTGCCCAGATGCAGACCGTCCAATTTGTACTGGTCCCACCCCCCCAGAACCGGTTCCAATGGCCCAGAAATTTGAATCCCTCCCTCTTGCACCATCTCTCAAGCCACGTATTCATCCTAGCTATCCTGTCATTCCTACTCTGACTAGCCCGTGGCACTGGTAGCAATCCTGAGATTACTACCTTTGAGGTCCTACTTTTTAGTTTAACTCCTAACTCCCTAAATTCAGCTTGTAGGACCTCATCCCGTTTTTTACCTATATTGTTGGTACCTATATGCACCACGACAACTGGCTGTTCACCCTCCCCCTCCAGAATGTCCTGCAGCCGCTCCGAGACAACCCTGACCCTTGCACCAGGGAGGCAACATACCATCCTGGAGTCTCGGTTGCGTCCGCAGAAACGCCTGTCTATTCCCCTTACAATCGAGTCCCCTATCACTATAGCTCTGCCACTCTTTTTCCTGCTCTCCTGTGCAGCAGAGCCAGCCATGGTGCCATGAACCTGGCCGCTGTCACCTTCCCCTGGTGAGCCATCTCCCCCAACAATATCCAAAACGGTATACCTGTTTTGGAGGGAGATGACCGCAGGGGACCCCTGCACTGCCTTCCTACTCTTCCTCTGTCTGTTGGTCACCCATTCACTATCTCCCTCAGTAATTTTTATCTGTGGTGTGACCAACTCACTGAACGCAGTGGTTCAGCAGGTGGTGGGAGAGAGTTCTGAGATAGAATAATTAGATGTGGGCTCTGGATGGAGTAGGATTGTTGGGCCAAATGGCCTTTGCTTTTCCGGTGTTCTAATGCTCAAATAATTTTCTTCCAGTGTCCAGCGAGGAGAATCAGGCCTTAAATCTGGATGAATTGCAAAGCTTGGACAATACCTTCCTTCTGTGGCGCCCGCCTGCAATGATGGCCGAAGACAGTCTTTATGATGCCATCAGAGATATAGAAGCTGCTGAACAGCATAAGAATGGTACAGTTCACTGATTGAGGGGGTCCAAGGCCATATCTCCACTTCCATTCTCACCCTGAGTTTAGATCGCTAAAGTGAAGCAAGAATTACACATGGTGCAGTTACAATGTCTGGCCCCTAGATGTCTTTAGCAAGATCTCTGTAACCTCCTCCAGCCCTACAACCCTCCGAGATCTCTGCGCTCCTCCAATTCCGGCCTCTTGCGCATCCCCGATTTCCATCGCTCCACCATTGGCGGCCGTGCCTTCAGCTGCCTGGGCCCTAAGCTCTGGAATTCCCTCCCTAAACCTCTCCCCCTCTCTCTCCTCCTTTAAGTCGCTCCTTAAAACCTACCTCTTTGACCAAGCTTTCGGTCACCTGTCCTAATATCTCCTTATGTGTCTCAGTGTCAAATTTTGTCTGATTAACGCTCCTGTGAAGCGCCTCGGGACATTTTACTATGTTAAAGGCGCTATATAAATGAAAATTGTTGATGTTTTTGTTGTAGATGTTCACTAAGAATGCTGGTGACACTATTGCTGGGGAATCAGTAATGCAAATCTGGGACCTGGGTTTGAAGCTAGCCAGAATAATGGGATGAAAATCTTCCATGTCTGCTGGTTGTAAGTGAAATGAGTTTGGACAGTCTCAGCCCAGTTCTTATTGGTAATGGACTTACATCTGCCTCTACTTCACCACTAGTTAGTAATCTTATCAACGTGGCTACAGATTGGCTGGTGTGGGAAATGGAAACATGCCACAATGGTAGAGTTGAGGCTCCTCTTCTTCCGAGGTTGGGACTAAGATACATTGTTGGGACAGTGTAGAGGGAGCTTTACTCTGTATCTAACCCTGTACCTGCCCTGGGAGTGTTTGACGGGACAGTGTAGAGGGAGCTTTGCTCTGTATCTAACCCTGTACCTGCCCTGGGAGTGTTTGATGGGACAGTGTAGAGGGAGCTTTGCTCTGTATCTAACCCTGTACCTGCCCTGGGAGTGTTTGATGGGACAGTGTAGAGGGAGCTTTACTCTGTATTTAACCCGTGCTGTACCTGCCCTGGGAGTGTTTGATGGGACAGTGTAGAGGGAGCTTTACTCTGTATCTAACCCTGTACCTGCCCTGGGAGTGTTTGATGGGACAGTGTAGAGGGAGCTTTGCTCTGTATCTAACCCTGTACCTGCCCTGGGAGTGTTTGACGGGACAGTGTAGAGGGAGCTTTGCTCTGTATCTAACCCTGTACCTGCCCTGGGAGTGTTTGATGGGACAGTGTAGAGGGAGCTTTACTCTGTATTTAACCCGTGCTGTACCTGCCCTGGGAGTGTTTGATGGGACAGTGTAGAGTGAGCTTTACTCTGTATCTAACCCGTGCTGTACCTGCCCTGGGAGTGTTTGATGGGACAGTGTAGAGGGAGCTTTACTCTGTATCTAACCCTGTACCTGCCCTGGGAGTGTTTGATGGGACAGTGTAGAGGGAGCTTTACTCTGTATCTAACCCGTGCTGTACCTGCCCTGGGAGTGTTTGATGGGACAGTGTAGAGGGAGCTTTACTCTGTATCTAACCCGTGCTGTACCTGCCCTGGGAGTGTTTGATGGGACAGTGTAGAGGGAGCTTTACTCTGTATCTAACCCGTGCTGTACTGGATCGAATTCACTGTGACTTGGAGAGTCGGGAGTGCTGCAATTCGGTGCACAGCTCTGTGCTTCCATCAAGGGAAGCTTCACACCAGCGATCCAGACTTACAGGATTTACCTTCTGCTCCTTGGCCTGCTGTTCCCCTCTGTGGACCCTCTTGTTATACCTCAGCCTCATCCCATCACCACCTATGAGATCTGGGGTCTGAGGATTAAGCTGCTGATTCTGCTGTGGTGTCTCCTCCATCTGCTGGGTTCCAGGAGATGAACTGAACCTTCTTTTCTTGTCAACAGGTCTGAGAGAAATCAGTGACACCCCCTCCGGAAACCTCAAAGAGGTGAGAGGTCAAACACAGGAGAGAAAACCGAAACATCATCGCTTTTAGAGAATCTGCACACCTGTCCGTCAGCCCCTCACCTGTCAATCATCCCCTTACCCTGTCAATCATCCCCTCACTTGTCTGTCAGCTCACCGGTTCATGTCCCTCACATGTCCGCCTGGCCCTCACCTGTCCATCAGCCCCTCACCCTGTCAATCATCCCCTCACTTGTCTGTCAGCTCCTTACCAGTTCATGTCCCTCACCTGTCAGTCAGCCCCTCATAGTCAGTCAGCACTAACTGTCTGTCAGCCCCTCACCTGGGTCTTGAAGGGCCCCAGTTCACAGCGAAAAGCTGTCCTATAATTCAGCACAAATAAATTTATTCTATATCTAAACCGTTCTGTACCTGCCCTGGGAGTGTTTGGTGGGACAATGTAGAGGGAGCTTTATTCTGTGTCTAACCCATGCTGTACCTGCCCTGGGAGTGTTTGATGGGACAGTGTAGAGGGAGCTTTACTCTGTATCTAACCTGAGCTGTACCTGCCCTGGGAGTGTTTGATGGGACAGTGTAGAGGGAGCTTTACTCTGTATCTAATCTGTGCTGTACCTGCCCTGGGAGTGTTTGATAGGGAGTGCCTCCACAGTTGAATAGCTTATACTCACCATCTTGGTTCACCCATGAAAAATGGACTTGAGGCTGAGGTAAGTAAGACTGTCTGGATCCTGTGGAACTGCTCCCAATGAGAGTCGGTGCCATTTGTCAACACAGGGTGGGGTAGGGGATTGGGTGGGGTTGGGTTCAGGTAGGGATTGCACTGGGCTGAGAGCAGGTGTGGAGTTAGGGGGTAGGGATTGGGGTTGGGAGCAGGGCGGGGATGGGGATTGTAAGTAAAAAGAAGGGCTGGTAATAATGAAATTGTGACAGGTCCTTCGAACCCTCGGCTCCAGTCTCTATTCTAATTCTCTCTGCAGATTCTATATGGAAGGAAAGCCCAGCCAGAGTCAAGCAGCTTCCTCACTGGAAAGGGCAGAAAACAATACAAGAAACGTAACAACTTCTCGGACTGTTTCTGGAAATACTGCGTGTGAAGTCGGCTGCCCGCCTGCCCGGGTTTCCTGGCAATCATTCTTTTCTCTCGTGTTTTTTTTAAAAATAAACGCTGTTGGAAAATATGTAAATATATTCCACTATTTAATAAGCAAATCACCACTTATTAAAGATTAATGAAGCATTTCAGATTGTTATATCTCTGCTTCAGTTGATCAATAAAAGCTGTATGTTTTGCAAACATGTGGTTCTGCTCCTCAGATGCAAATAAGACAGATGTTAACATCTGATGTTCATCGTCCCCTCCTCTTCTGAAGGTTTATTTATTTGGAGACTATTCCTATAGAAATTGCACAACACATATACTGGATACAATTTATCAGGATACAATGTGTTTACGGTCACACAGCAGGAATCCACTGACAGACACACTATCCTCTTGTTTCTAGCAGAATTTCTGGTCTTGTTCCACCCGCTGGATGCTGGACAGACAGTGGGACGTTTCTCGTTACTCAGTGTCCATCCTCTGGACAACCTCCTCCACCAGGTCAACTTCTAATGGAGTGATTGTTTCTTTCAGCACAGCAGTCGTCCCACTCTTGTAGCGATACATACCCTCCCTGCAGGAAACAACACGTCAGCGGGAATTAAGAGGGCGCATGGCGGAGGGTGGGGTGGGGGGGCGGGGGTGACAGTGCGAGGGTGGGAAGTTTTAGAACCTTACAGCACAGAAGAAACTCATTCGGCCCATCACATCTGTGCTGGCTCTTTGAAAGAACTATCAATTAGTCCCACTCCCCTGATCTTTCCCCATTGCCCTGCAAATTTTTCCTCTTCAAGTATTTATCCAATTCCCTTTTGAAAGTTATTATTGAATCTGCTTCCACCGCCCTTGCAGGCAGCGCATTCCAGATCATCACAACTCGCTGTGTAAAAACATTCTCCTCATCTCCCCTCTGGTTCTTTTGCCGATCACCTTAAATCTGTGTCCTCTGGTTACCGACCCTCCTGTCAGTGGAAACAGTTTCTCCTTATTTACTCTATCAAAGCCTTTCATAATTTTGAACACCTCTGTCAAATCTCCCCTTAACCTTCTCTGTTCTAAAGAGAATAATCCCAGCTTCTCCAGTCTCTCCACATAACTAAAGTCCCTCATCCCTGATACCATTTTAGTAAATCTCCTCTGCACCCTCCCGAAGGCTTCTGTGGTGCCCAGAATTGGCCACAAATTGCATCTGAGGCAGAGGCAGTGATTTATAAAGGTTTAACATACCTTCCTTGGCTTTGTACTCTATGCCTCTATTTATAAAGATTTACCCCCATCCTGCCCCAGGATGGTGCCTGTCCTTCTGATCAATGCCCCAGGGAGCTGGTACTTACTTTGTGCCCTTTTTGTTGGGGGTGTCAAAGGCACGGAGAAACTCCACCTTGTTTTCGGTGATGACGCAGAGGTCAACGTTACTCCCAGAGCCGAGGTCACAGAATATTCCGGCTGTGATGGCCTCATGGACCAGCTGCTTGGCTGCTTCCTCCTAGAAATACATAATGTTTCAGAGAAAATTATGGGAGCTGAGATTCCAGGCGGGGCCCAGGGGGGCGGAGTAACACAGAGGACAGAGTACCCCCAGGGGCGGAGTAACACAGAGGGCAGAGTACCCCCAGGGGCGGAGTAACACAGAGGGCAGAGTACCCCCAGGGGTGGAGTAACACAGAGGGCAGAGTACCCCCAGGGGCGGAGTAACACAGAGGGCAGAGTACCCCCAGGGGTGGAGTAACACAGAGGGCAGAGTACCCCCAGGGGTGGAGTAACACAGAGGGCAGAGTACCCCCAGGGGTGGAGTAACACAGAGGGCAGAGTACCCCCAGGGGTGGAGTAACACAGAGGGCAGAGTACCCCCAGGGGTGGAGTAACACAGAGGGCAGAGTACCCCCAGGGGTGGAGTAACACAGAGGGCAGAGTACCCCCAGGGGCGGAGTAACACAGAGGGCAGAGTACCCCCAGGGGCGGAGTATCCCCCAGGGGCGAAGTAACACAGAGGGCAGAGTAACACAGAGGGTGGAGTAACACAGAGGGCAGAGTACCCCCAGGGGCGGAGTAACACAGAGGGCAGAGTACCCCCAGGGGCGGAGTAACACAGAGGGCAGAGTACCCCCAGGGGCGGAGTAACACAGAGGGCAGAGTACCCCCAGGGGCGGAGTAACACAGAGGGCAGAGTACCCCCAGGGGTGGAGTAACACAGAGGGCAGAGTACCCCCAGGGGCGGAGTAACACAGAGGGCAGAGTACCCCCAGGGGTGGAGAACCCCCCAGAGGGCGGAGTAACACAGAGGGCGGAGTACCCCCCCCATGGGGCGGAGTAACACAGAGGGCAGAGTACCCCCAGGGGCGGAGTAACACAGAGGGCAGAGTACCCCCAGGGGTGGAGTATCCCCCAGGGGGTGGAGTAACACAGAGGGCAGAGTACCCCCAGGGGCGGAGTAACACAGAGGGCAGAGTACCCCCAGGGGTGGAGAACCCCCCAGAGGGCGGAGTAACACAGAGGGCAGAGTACCCCCAGGGGTGGAGAACCCCCCAGAGGGCGGAGTAACACAGAGGGCGGAGTACCCCCCCCATGGGGCGGAGTAACACAGAGGGCAGAGTACCCCCAGGAGGCAGAGTGACACAGAGGGCGGAATACCCTCCTGGGGCGGAATAACACAGAGGGCGGAGTACCCCTGGGGCCAGAGTGACACAGAGGGTGGAGTAACACAGAGGGCAGAGTAACACAGAGGGCGGAGTAACACAGAGGGTGGAGTAACACAGAGGGCGGAGTAACACAGAGGGTGGAGTAACACCAGGGTCCCAGGGCCAGACCCAGGGGGGTTGTGTGAGAGGTGGGGGGTTGTGCGGGGTGAGGGGGGAGTGAGGAGAGACCCCAAATATGTTAGTGCCCCATGGCCCCAATATTCTTAATCCAGCTTTTGCTCTTATGCCAATGGGAAAGGATTTGCGCCCTCCAATGGTCAGGAGACGTTTTTACCCCAGGGTTTCCTGGGTCAGCTCATTTGCACACCCATTGGAGGAGTGATTGGTGTAAGTCCCATGTAAAATAGGTGTAAGGACCACTTATAGAGTTCCCCCATCAGGACCTTTATAAAGAGAGAGAGTTCCCCCATCAGGACCCCTTATAAAGAGAGAGAGTTCCCCCATCAGGACCCCTTATAAAGAGAGAGAGTTTCCCTCATCAGGACCTTTATAGAGTTTAGATGAGCAGTGATTGTTGGTGGACTCGGGGGGTTCTGGGCTGGGGGTGTTACTGAGGCCGACAGTGGGGGAGGGGATGAGACAACCCACGATTGATTCTCTCCGGGTCAGTAATTTACCTCCATCTTTGGCTTGAAACGATCCTCCAGAACGGCCATGGCAGCTGAGCAGCCAGAACCTGTGGTACAGGAGGCAAACGGCACTGATTACTGTTCTGTGAAAACTCTCACTCCGGGTTTAACTGCCCAGAGTCCGCAACAAGGACAGTCCGAATTAATCAACAGATCAGTGTTTAAACACAACATATGAAACCTAACTTGGTCAAACCGTTCTCTCTCCCAGCTCTCTCTCCCTCCCCTCCTGAAGTGCTGACTCTCCTTGGGCTCCAGTCCCAGGGCACTGGGCACCTTCTAGTACCTGACCCATCTGCCCATTCTTCATTTCATGTGTGAGCCTAGCCAGTGAGTTTTGGCAGGCCATCTGATCAGGGGACATCACTAGGGTGGCCAACCCTTCAGAATTACCCTGGACTCTTCAGGAATCAAAGATTAAATCCCGGACACGGCTCTCAGCAACAAGGGAGAAAAATCATTCCGGCGTTTCTTAGGTGTAAAAATATTGGAGATGGGAACGTTTGACTGACAGTCAAGAATCATCCAATCGGGTTTCCGATTACTTTGGGGAGGCGGAGTGCTACATTGATGGACATGTCTGGTGACCAATGGTGGGAGCTTAGGGGTGGGGCAATTGGAGGTATGTGACAAAACCTCCATCCAACCAGATCCTGTCCTTTCCAGGAACAGTCACCAGACTGTGGTCGCAGCAGGGACATTTGGTGATGTTCCTGGCAACAGAGCACTGAGCCCAATTCAGTCAGCCCAGCTAACTGAGCCCAGACCCTGGGACCTACTGGCTTTGAATGGCTCAGTACCACACCTGGTGCCAGGCTAAAGAATCTTTAAATCATAGAATCATACTGCACAGAAGGAGGCCATTTGGCCCATCATGCCTGTGCCGGCTCTTTGAAAGAGCTATCCAATTAGTCCCACCCCCTCTGCAAATTTTCCCCATCAAAGTATTTATCCAATTCCCTTTTGTTTAGAATTTTTTGGAGTTCCCGTGATCAGCCCCAGGTCTGTTCTGCAGTCATCAGATTAACCCTTTAACCCGAGGGTTAACTGCTCCTTACCCATGGAGACATAGGGCAGTTTGTCTGTGGAACCGTGAGGATACACCGAGTACAGGTGGGGCCCAGTGCAGTCCACTCCTCCGACTATCACCGACGTACCAATGTGGCCCTGGTACCTACGGCAAGGCAAAGATTACATTATATTTAAATAAACGTTTCCTACATTACAACAGTGACTACACTTCAAAAAAAACAAGTACTTCATTGGTTGTGAAAGGTGCTAAATAAATGCAAGTTCTTTCTTTTACATTTAAATCAGCGAGGGGTCGATCTTCACTCCACTTTGCCTGGCGTTAACGGAGTGAAAAGGTTAATGACCCCATTTTGAGGCCTGGTGATGCGGCTGGTGCCATTTTGAAAGGGGCCTATCGCCGGGTGTCCAAAGCACCCGCCTGTTTCAAGCGATGGGCCCTGTTAATATGGAATCTGAATATGGTCCTACAACGTAGATAGGACCCCGATCGCCAGTTCAGGCCGTATCCTGCACTGCGCTCACTCCGACCAGTTCCACGGGCGACGGAACCCGGGACGCCCGGCAAAGGCAAGTGTCAAATTATTTTTGTGGGCCCCGGAGGAGCGGGAGTGACCCACAGAAATAATCTGGGCCGCTGCTGCCCCGGGAACCCCCACCCTCGGGGATCGCGACCCTCACCCGCGGGGATCAGAATCATCCCCCACACCAACTCAGGGATCGGGACCCCCACCCTCCCCCCAGTGACTACCTTTCCTGGCACCAGCTCTGGTCTGGTTTCCTTTGCCCAATCTGGTGAGCAGTGTCGAGGATGCCCGTTTAGCCTCTTGCATGGAAATGAGGCCAGAGCCTCATCACCGATTGGGGGGGGGGACACAAATCACCCCCGGAAGACCCAAAGTCACAATAGACCCCAGAGTGACAGCAAGCTATTTGACTGTGGGGGGCATCATAGCCGAGGCCAATCCTCTGACACCTGCACAGGATCGTTGTCCAGCCAGCACCCCCCCCCCCCCCCCTATCTCCCCCCACTACCTCCCCCTTGTTTAATTCTAATCATTAAAGAACGACCACAGCTAATCGACAATGTAAGGTGCCCTGCTCTATCATCGTCATGCACCTGAACAACATCTGTTTCAGCATCCGGTTAACGATGACCACTCGAGGCTTCCGCCCGGTCGACAAGGTGTGGAGCTGCACGTTGGAGGAAACCATTTGTGTTGTAACTTCAGCATCTGCAGCAACTCCGGCCCCACAGCAACTGGAGAGAGAGAGAGAGAGCGAGGGGTTAAATATCACAGGGAGAGAGAGAGAGCGAGGGGTTAAATATCACAGGGAGAGAGAGAGCGAGGGGTTAAATATCACAGGGAGAGAGACAGTGAGGGGTTAAATATCACAGGGAGAGAGACAGCGAGGGGTTAAATATCACAGGGAGAGAGAGCAAGGGGTTAAATATCACAGGGAGAGAGAGCGAGGGGTTAAATATCACAGGGAGAGAGAGAGCGAGGGGTTAAATATCACAGGGAGAGAGCGAGGGGTTAAATATCACAGGGAGAGAGAGCGAGGGGTTAAATATCACAGGGAGAGAGCAAGGGTTTAAATATCACAGGGAGAGAGAGCGAGGGGTTAAATATCACAGGGAGAGAGAGCGAGGGGTTAAATATCACAGGGGAGAGAGTGAGGGGTTAAATATCACAGGGAGAGAGAGCGAGGGGTTAAATATCACAGGGTGAGAGAGAGCGAGGGGTTAAATATCACAGGGAGAGAGAGCGAGGGGTTAAATATCACAGGGTGAGAGAGAGCGAGGGGTTAAATATCACAGGGAGAGAGAGCGAGGGTTAAATATCAGAGAGAGAGAGCGAGGGGTTAAATATCACAGAGTGAGAGTGAACGAGGGGTAAAATATCACAGGGAGAGAGAGAGAGCGAGGGGTTAAATATCACAGGGAGAGAGAGCAAGGGGTTAAATATCACAGAGAGAGAGAGCAAGGGGTTAAATATCACAGGGAGCGAGAGAGAGCGAGGGGTTAAATATCACAGGGAGAGAGAGAGCGAGGGGTTAAATATCCTGGAGAGAGAGAGAGATTGAGAATTTGTTAGAGAGAGACTTGGAAGACTTGTATCTTTAGTTGACTGTATTTTAATGAACTATTTTTATTTAAGAAAAGTTAATGAGCAGCGAGCAGCGGTCAATTAGCAATGTGACCCCTGGAGGGAGCGATTTGACACTTTTTTCAAGTTAACATGAATGGCTGTGCGCATGGAGGGGAGCGGGGAGCAGATATTGTGTGTCTGTGACCGTGGGGCACAGGCTGACCCCGAGGATGACACTTACTAGATGTTGGGGGCGATGTAGTGGATCTTGATACAGTTCTTGTCAGCAACAACCATGTCATCAGTGGCCCGAGTATCAGCGCCCAGGATCACCCCGTCCTAAACAACACAACAACAGGAGGAAGTCAGTCACTGCGACAGGCACATCCACAGTCCTCAGTCACCACCATACCCCATGACACTGCCCACAGTGAACCCAGGATTTGGACTAGTGTGGAGAGAGGTTAATTACAACAACAACAACTTGCATTTATATAGCGCCTTTAACATAGTAAAATATCCCAGGGTGCTTCACAGGAGCGTAAATCAGACAAAATTTGACACCGAGCCACATAAGGAGATATTAGGACAGGTGACCAAAAGCTTGGTCAAAGAGGTAGGTTTTAAGGAGAGTCTTAAAGGAGGAGAGAGAGGGGGAGAGGTTTAGGGAGGGAATTCCAGAGCTTAGGGCCGAGGCAGCTGAAGGCACGGCCGCCAATGGTGGAGCGATGAAAATCGGGGATGTGCAAAAGGTCGGAATTGGAGGAGCGCAGAGATCTCGGAGGGTTGTAGGGCTGGAGGAGGTTACAGAGATAGGGAGGGGGCGAGGCCATGGAGGGATTTGAAAATAAGGATGAGAATTTTAAAATCGAGGTGTTCCTGAACCGGGAACCGATGTCGGTCAGCGAGCACAGGGGGTGATGGGTGAACGGGACTTGGTGCGAGTTAGGATACGGGCAGCGGAGTTTTGGACGAGCTGATGTTTCTGGAGGGCAGACGATGGGAGGCCGGTCAGGAGAGTATTGGAATAGTGGATTCTGGAGGTAACAAAGGCATGGATGAGGGTTTCAGCAGCAGATGAGCTGAAGCAGGGGCGGAGACGGCAGATGTTACAGAGGTGGAATTAGGCGGTCTTTTAATTGCTGCCTGAGACTCGCATCTGGGTGGCAAAAACGAGAAGAAAAACTCAATTTTTTTAATGGTCCAATGATTTTTCTTCCGGGTGTTGCTCGCAGCAGTGTCCGGGAAATTCATCTTTAATTCCTGGAGACTCCAGGGAAGCCCCGATAGGGTTGGCGACCCCTAGATGTTGGTGAGGAGTTTACCTTGAAGATGATGCCGGCGATGGTGGTCCCCGTCTTCCTCGCTTTCGGGGGTTTGTACCCCATTTGCTGCAGCTCACCCCCCAATGCTGCATTCCTGAAAGACACGACAGGTTTGAGAAGGAGACAGTAACCGGGAGACTGAGCAGATCAGGGGCTCAGTGGGGAGCATTCTCACCTCTCACTCACCCTCTAACCCCACCCTCAATCCAGCTGTGGACACGCACTGCCTGAGGCTCACACCTGGGTGAGGTACCAGAGGGGACCTGAACCCCAGTCTGGAGAGGAGGGGAGGGGGCAGGAGGAGAGGAGAAGGGAGGGACACGACCTCAGCAGAGGCTGGGCTCCCCCCACCCTCCCATTGCCAATCAGGAGCACCAGGAAACCCAGAATGATAAACGATCTATTTTTATATTTGAGAGTCTGTGAGCTTTGAGAGGAATATTCTCGCGGTCGATCGCAGTCTGTAGAACACACTCAATGTGCCCGGTCATACAGGAAGTGTCTTACATTCAGTTTCGAGTTGCCAAACATTATTTGGAAAGTGCGCCAGGCCCGGTCGAACAGCCCCAAACCCGCACAGACAGGTTGGAGCACTGCGCTCCCGATAAACTGACAGCCCGGAGCCAGTCTCAGGGCTGATCTCGGGGCAGGAGCCCGGGCACAAAGAGACCGGCATCAGAAGACCCTGTAACACCGGCCCAGGCCCAGCCTTATTGCTCTGGGAGATTCGTTTCATCTCCTCCTCCTCCCACCACCTTCATCCCCTCCTTCCCACCCACCCTCCCCTCCTCCTCCTCTTCCTCTCCTCACCTCCTGCAGTTCTCGAAGTTGAACCCCCCCACAGGGGAGCTGAGGATTCTCTCACACTTCAGCATGGTGTCTAACTGCCTGACGCGGACTCTCCAATTCACTTACTTTCACTTTCAGAAGCTACTGAATTAAACACCATGTGATCACGGGCAGTCGGCTTTGCCAAAAATTACTTTCAAATCAGATTGAGATCAAAACTCAAGGAATCGCCGTTAATTTAATCACTCCTCCCCTAAAGACACCTGTCGCTCCCTGGGGTCCAGTCTCACTCACACTGAAGGTTTCTCAGTCAGGGAGAGCTCAACTTTGAGAACTGCAGGAGGTAAAAAGGGGGTGAAGGGGGGATAGTGACGGGGTCACGGAATTAATCCCAGCTCCTGCTGGGAGCGAGGGGAAAGGCAGAGCCGGGTCCTCACTGGGGTTTTACTGAGTCAGTCACCCGACTGGGCATTGTTCAGGCGTGAGGCTGTTCAGCTCAGTGTCCGCACGTCTGTCTGTCTCTGTGTATCTCTGTGTGTCTGTGCCTGTGTGTATCATCGTGCATGGGTTTGTGGGTCTGTCTGTCTCTGAGAGTTCGTGTCTGTGTCTGTGTATGTGTGTCTGTATGTGTCTGTGTCTGTGTATGTGTGTGTCTGTGTCTGTATGTGTGTGTCTGTGTATGTGTGTGTGTGTCTGTATGTGTCTGTGTCTGTGTATGTGTATGTGTGTGTCTGTGTCTGTATGTGTGTGTCTGTGTATGTGTGTGTGTATGTGTGTGTGTATGTGTGTGTCAGTGTGTGTCAGTGTGTGTCTGTATGTGTCTGTGTCTGTGTATGTGTATGTGTGTCTGTGTATGTCTGCCTGTGTGTATCTGTGTCTCTGTGTCTGTGTCTGTATGTGTGTGTCTGTGTATGTGTGTGTGTATGTGTCTGTGTATGTGTGTCTGTGTATGTGTGTGTGTGTCTGTGTATGTGTATGTGTGTGTGTATGTGTGTGTCTGTATGTGTGTGTGTCTGTATGTGTCTGTGTCTGTGTATGTGTATGTGTGTCTGTGTATGTCTGCCTGTGTGTATCTGTGTCTCTGTGTCTGTGTCTGTATGTGTGTGTCTGTGTATGTCTGCCTGTGTGTATCTGTGTCTCTGTGTCTGTGTCTGTATGTGTGTGTCTGTGTATGTGTGTCTGTATGTGTGTGTGTCTGTGTATGTCTGCCTGTGTGTATCTGTGTCTCTCTGTGTCTGAGCTCTCTCACACTGACACACCCAGTAACTGTCTGTTTAAGGCTCTCGGTCCAGTTTATTATTGTGGAGAAGACTCCGTGCCCCAGTCACGGTGAAACACCAGCCGATCTCCCGGGGTGTCACTCACAGTGAGTCAGTCCATTTATTACAATAGGGGTATCAACAAAGCGTGACAGGCAAAGCGTGACAGAAAGTAGGTGTGACACTTACAGGATGTGCTCACTATATGTACGATTTTTAACATATTGTAATAGATTGTTGTAATATTAATATTTTGTCACTAAGGTCATATAGTGACTGTATTCTAAGATATGATTCTTTCTGGCGCGGACTCGATGGGCCGAATAGCCTCTTTCCGTGGTGTAACCTTTCTATAATTGTGTGATTCTCTCTCTCTACCCGCACTCCCTCCCTCTCCCCCCGACATGTTGGGGGAGAGACCCTGATCCCATTCCATTGCCGATATTGCTCTGCCACTGGGAGAGAGGAGTGAGGGAGTGGGGGATTGGGGACTGACCCTTCCATCTTATGGGACAGTCTGACTGCTGCTCTTCACCTCCTCCTGATGATATGGGGACTGCGGGACAGGGAATCCCAGGCCCAGCACCCCCCCTCTCCCTGCCCCACCCCGCCCTCTCCCTGCCCCACCCCGCCCTCTCCCCTCCACTTCTCCCCATCCACCCGCCCCCCTCCACTGGGGTTTGACTCCACAATCGAATCACCTCTTGGACAAAGAGCCCTGGGGTAGAACATCATCAGACTGTGAGCTCCCCTCCAATATAAATCCTGCTCCTCAAATCTAACCGAGACCAGCACATTTAATAGACAGGGAGCAGTGTGCGGGTACAGACTGATACAACAGTGCAGAGGGCACCGCCAGTACAAGTCACCACCACTCCCAGTTCATCAGCTCAGTGCCAGGCAGGAGACGGTTCTGTGCCTGGGCAGATGGTGAATGGGAGACTCAGCAATCAGTGCCTGTCGGCAGGGCAGCTCCTGGGCAGGTGCGGCCCAGGGTCAGCAGGGAGAAGGTAGAGGGGTCAAAGCACTAAAATCAAAACTCATCCAAAATAAAACAAGATTTGGAACTCACTTTATGATGAAGAATATTCTCACAGTTCGAAGTTTACAAAAAATAACTTTCTAATAAATCTGGTTTTGTTTTAATTTCCTTTAAGAATATAGAATCATACAATCATAGAATCATACAGCACAGGAGGAGGCCATTCAGCCCATCGTGTCCGTGCCGGCTCTGAAAGAGCGAGCCAATTAGTCCCACTCCCCTGCTCTTTCCCCATAGCCCTGCAAATAATCTTCCAGTATTAAAATACTCGTTCACACAAAACCTTACTTTGCAATTAGAGTTTTCAAATATTGAAACTATTCTTTGCCTCGGTTTTTACACCCAGGACATTGCCTTTTTCTGCACTGTTACACTGTTACCCTTTGGGTAAAAATCCCGCACACTCCTTCAATGGAAGGAACAAGCTTAAATGCTCCGATTTCACAGAAATTCAATATTATAATGGAGCAGATCACAGGGGTTCAGGCACCCTCCGGTACCCCACCCAAATGCCCATGTGTGAGCCCGGACGATGAGTGTTGACGGGTTATTCAACCATGGGAGGATCACAGCCAAGCCCGATCGTTCCCTCACCAGATATCCACACTGGATATTAACCAGGAGCGGGAACCCTGGCTAAACGTCACCTCCCTAACTCAATGGCACTGAGGCCAACTATCCGCTCCGTGATGTTTTACTTTCCTTTACTGTCTTATTCCAGGGATTGAAACTTGCTCCTTATCTGAATCACAGCGACAATCAAATTAACATTAATCCTTGGTTCACAATCACAGCCAGTTGTCAATATGACAAAACAACACAAATACTTTTCGATTGATAGTTCCCGGTGAGTTTCTGAAATGTCCTTAGTGTTTAAGGGACTCAGTGACCGCCTGGCGAGACTCAAATCACCGACAGGACAGTCCAAGGGAGCTGGGGACCGAGGCTCAGCTCCGCCAGGGTCTCCACAGGGTCCTAGTGCCGGGCAGCACTGCCTGCCTCGCTGGCGTTGGACGGAGCGGAGTCCGCGGAGGGGTCACGGTGGGGTGACGCGGACCCTCCCCTCCCCTCCCCCCCTCCCCCCTCCCCTCGCCCCCCTCCCCTCGCCCCCCTCCCCCTCCCCTCGCCCCCTCCCCTCCCCCCCTCCCCTCCCCCCCTCCCCCCTCCCCTCCTCCCCTCCCCCTCCCCCTCCCCTCGCCCCCCTCCTCTCGCCCCCTCCCCATCCCCTCCCCTCGCCCCCCCCTCCCCTCGCCCCCCCCTCCCCTCGCCCCCCCCCTCCCCTCGCCCCCTCCCAGGCGCTGCAGCAGTTCGGGCGGAGCCACCACCTTGTGTGATGCGCCGACAGGAAGCGGAGAGTCTCCCGCAGGCACCGGGAGCAGCCGGCATTATAATCCTGCTCCCGGGGACCGGGCACTGGAAGGAGGAGAGAGACTGGGTTTAGAGCAAAACTTTTATAACAACAAGGTGTTTTAATCATTTAGCATTTCACTAAAATTATCATTCTCGTTAAACAAACAGAAACTGATAATAATTTCCCTCCATTTTCCCTTCCTCTCCCCTCCCTCTCCCAGGCACCATCACTGGGGATTCCCTCAGTAACCCGCACAAACGGCCAAAACCAATAGGAAAGATTGAACAGGCCGGGGCTCTTTTCTCTAGAAAAGAGAAGACTGAGGGGTGACCTGATCGAGGTCTTTAAGATTATGAAAGGGTTTGATAGGACAGACGTAGAGAAGATGTTTCCACTTGCGGGGGGGGGGGGGGGAGACCAGAACTAGGGGCCATAAATATAAGATGGTCACTAATAAATCCAATAGGGAATTCAGGAGAAACTTCTTTCCCCAGAGAGTGGTGAGAATGTGGAACTCACTCCCACATGGAGTAGTTGAGGCGAATAGTATAGATGGATTTAAGGGGAAGCTGGATAAACACATGAGGGAGAAAGGAACAGAAGGATTTGCTGATGGGGTTAGATGAAAAAGGGCAGGAGGAGGCTCGTGTGGAGCATAAACACCAGCATAGACCAGTTGGGCTGAATGGCCTGTTTCTGTGCCGTAAGTTCTACTTAATTCTTCATGTATGAGTCCAAACAACAACAACAACTTGCATTTATATAGTACCTTTAATGTACTAAAATCTCCTAAGGCGCGTGACTGTCAGCAGGCTATTCGACTGTGAAAGGCATCAATGCCGAGTCTGATCCTGCCCACTTAAAGAAAGTTCCCAATATGAACAGGAGTCCTGGCTGATTTTCTCCTCTGTGACCCGGGAGCAAGTCCTAGCCCCCTTACTAATGCCCCAGCTAAGATCACCTAACTCAGCATAGACTGAGCATCAAACCCGGGAACTTAGGAGAATTTAGGAGGCATGGTTAGTAAGTTTGCAGATGACACCAAGATTGGTGGCGTTGTGGACAGTGAAGAAGGTTATCTAGGATTGCAACGTGATCTTCATAAATTGGGCCAGTGGGCCGATGAATGGCAGATGGAGTTTAATTTAGATAAATGTGAGGTGATGCATTTTGGTAGATCGAATCGGGCCAGGACCTACTCCGTTAATGGTAGGGCGTTGGGGAGAGTTATAGAACAAAGAGATCTAGGAGTACAGGTTCATAGCTCCTTGAAAGTGGAGTCACAGGTGGATAGGGTGGTGAAGAAGGCATTCGGCATGCTTGGTTTCATTGGTCAGAACATTGAATACAGGAGTTGGGATGTCTTGTTGAAGTTGTACAAGACATTAGTAAGGCCACACTTGGAATACTGTGTACAGTTCTGGTCACCCTTTTATAGAAAGGATATTATTAAACTAGAGAGAGTGCAGAAAAGATTTACTAGGATGCTACCGGGACTTGATGGTTTGACCTATAGGGAGAGTAGGAGGTTAAGGGGTGATCTTATAGAAGTCTATAAAATAATGAGGGGCATAGATAAGGTAGATAGTCAAAATCTTTTCCCAAAGGTAGGGGAGTCTATAATGAGGGGGCATAGATTTAAGGTGAGAGGAGAGAGATACAAAAGGGTCCAGAGGGGCATTTTTTTCACTCAAAGGGTGGTGAGTGTCTGGAACGAGCTGCCAGAGGCAGTAGTAGAGGCGGGTACAATTTTGTCTTTTCAAAAGCATTTGGACAGTTACATGGGTAAGATGGGTATAGAGGGATATGGGCCAAGTGCAGGCAATTGGGACGAGCTTAGTGGTATAAACTGGGCGACATGGACATGTTGGGCCGAAGAGCCTGTTTCCATGTTGTAAACTTCTATGATTCTAACTTCCTGGTTCTGTGTGACTCAGGTGTTTCCTGGGCGGTACCTTTACTCACTGACCCATTGGCAGAGCACAGCGGACAACCACATGTGAGCTGTAAATTCACGTCAGGAACCAATTCTGTTGCCCCGTGCAGGAATTACCGCAGTTCAGCACATAATTTAGGCTGACGCTCCCAGTGCAGTACTGAGGGAGTGCTTTTTTTTTTATGACACTCTGGGGTGCCTTATTGCCTTACAGATTCATTCCAGATTCCTTGCAGTGACATTACATCAAGCCAAAGCTCTACACTCTGCCCGAGGGGATTTCACCCTGACTGCATCCCCCCGGCATACAATGGCAGGAAGGCTCCAAATGGTTGCCTTCCCCCACTTGACCACTTGATCTTCGCCAAAAGGCCGAGAAGCGAGAGGGAGTTTTTTTTTCAAAAAATATACTTTATTCATAAAATTTGCAGCAGTACATACAAAACAGTTGTCATATCACTTTCCAAACGTACACAATACAGATTATACAATTTGCAGGTTACGTTAAGTGCAGTACAATGAACACATTGGACATCATTGCAGTTCATGACACTCTAGGGTGTCTCATTGCATCATACGTCAACACAGATTATTGCTTACAGATTCATTTCTGGTCCATTTCAGATTCATTACAGGTACATTACAGCAATTTGAATTTTACATTCTGCCCGAGGGGGTTTTTCCCTGATTGCAGCCCCTCGGTTTACAATGGCGGGAAGGCTCTAAACGGTTGCCTTTCCCCACAGGGCCTTTGCGGCGGCCGCACCCATCCTCAGTGCATCCCTCAGCACGTAGTCCTGGACCTTGGAATGTGCCAGTCTGCAACACTCGGTCGAGGACAGCTCCTTGTGCTGGAAGACCAGCAAGTTTCGGGCAGACCAAAGGGCGTCTTTCACCGAGTTGATGGTCTTCCAGCAGCAGCCGATGTCCGTCTCAGTGTAGAGTGCTGCACTGTCGAAGGTGCCGCCCTTCGGATGAGACGTTAAGCTGAGGCCCAACCTGCCCTCTGAGGTGGACGTAAAAGATCCCACTGTTCAATGAGGAGCAGGGGAGATATCCCCGGGGGCCTGGCCAATCTTTATCGTTCAATCAACACCACTAAAAACAGATGATCTGGTCATTATCACATTGCTGTTTGTGGGATTTTGCTGTGCGCAAATTGGCTGCTGCATTTCCTATATTATAACAGTTTCTCTCTATCTACCCTATCAAATCCTTTAATCATCTTAAACACCTCAATTAGATCACCGCATAATCTTCTATACTCGAGGGAATACAAGCCCAGTCTATATCCTCATAATTTAACCCTTTTAGGCCCAGTATGATTCTGGTGAATCTGCAATGCACCTCCTCCAAGGCTATTCCGTCACGAAATTTCTACCATGACTCTCGTGAGTAAAGTTAAAAGTGACAAAGACCACATGTAAGTCTGTCTGTTCGCTCCGTTCAGCTATGAGGTGTGTGTTCCTTTAAGACATCCAATATTACCAGTGAGTGATTGTGTTTCGATCAATGCAAGATTCTCCTGAGACAGATGTTAGAGGGCAGCAATAATTGATTCTGTAATTGGAACTGTCCCTTGCTCCCACCTCCAGTCACTTTCCCAGGATGTGCGAATTTGTACTGACATTAATACCCTGGGATTTGTGAGACATACTTGCTGCCCAGATGGGCCTCAGGGACTCGAGCTGCCCCTGCCCACAATACAGAGGCCGATCCCGTCACTAATTGCCATGTAGCCAAGCACACGTCTATTGTCCTGTCAGTGAGTGGTGGGATTGGCCAGGGAGTGTGGGAACCTGAGAGAGAGCAGAGCCTCACACTCTGTCATGCTAATTCTGGCCTTTAAATACAGCAGCTGCTGAGGCCGGGCCCACAGAGCTGGATTCAGACGGCCCCTCTCACACACACACACATCCCGTGCCTCACCCCACGGACTGATAGCCATGTCTCCGAGCCGTCCTGCTGATCAGCGACCGAGGAAACGCACTGGGAACAGGCTCAACCCCAGAGAGACGAGCAGAGTAAGTGAGACCTCTCACTGGAGGGATGTACCAGGGGTTCTGGGTTTTAGGCCTTTCTCAGATCAGGTGGAGCCGGGGGTGAGGAAGGCCCCTCATCGTTACAGGTACTGACTCCACCCATGGGCTGGAGGCCTCTGACCTGCTGACCCCAGCCAGAGGCTGCTTTTCTGTTTCCGGGTACAAGGCCTGGGGGGCAAAACAGGGAGAACATCAGACTGAGGATAACAACCCGAACCCATAAATACCAGGGGGTCAGGGTCAAGTCAGGTGGGGCTCACTGTGGGCCCTTGGCCTGACCCGGGGCAGGGAGGGGTAACCAATGGGTGAAGGGGGAAAGGGCACTGGGGGCACAGGGGAAAAGGGGGCGAGTGGGATCACCAAGTCCAAAACCGGACAAGAGGTGAGATGGATTCACAAAACATGTCCCAAGTATCAGGACAGGCTGGGGCAGTCCCTCAGGACCGCACTGACTGTCGGCCTGGGTTACAGGCTCAAGACTCTGGAGTGGGACTCTGAACCTACGACCTTCTCACTCGGAGGTGAGAGTGCACCCACTGAGTCACAGCTGAATGATTAAAATAAAAAATATTAACATTGGGAATCTGATAAAAAAAACACCCAGAAAATACTGGGAAAAGGTCACAGGTCTGTCAGGGTGTGAACGAGAGTTGGGGAGAGGTGGTCTGGGTTCTGATGGGGGGTCTCCAGTCTCACAGTGAACCAGCTGTGTGTTTAATCCTCTGCTGCCACCTGCTGGGGGTTTAATGTGAAGCAGGTCAGGAATCTCCGGGATATTTTGACAGTAAAACTTGGAAAAAGAGCAAAAATAACTACCTGAACTTAAAGCAGCAAACAAAACACAGTGAGGAGCAGAGGACCAGAAAGTTAGCATGCTGGTACAGCAGGCAATTAGGAAGGCAAATGGTATGTTGGCCTTTATTGCAAGGGGGTTGGAGTATAAGAGTAAAGAAGTCTTACTACAACTGTAAGGAATCTTACAACACCAGGTTATAGTCCAACTGTTTTATTTGAAAATCACAAGCTTTCAGAGGCTTTCTCCTTTGTCAGGTGAGTGTGGGATTCTTTGAACGTTACCGCATTTATAGTCAGAGAACAATACCTGGTGATTACAGATAATCTTTCCAACTGCCCGTTGTGTAAACGGGCCGTTTATATATTCGGTGGTCCTGTAGGTAACATCTCTCTGTCTGAACACTTTGATTGCCTTGACAACGGGCAGTTGGAAAGATTATCTGTAATCACCAGGTATTGTTCTCTGACTATAAATGCGGTAACATTCCATGGAATCCCACACTCACCTGACGAAGGAGAAAGCCTCCGAAAGCTTGTGATTTTCAAATAAAACAGTTGGACTATAACCTGGTGTTGTAAGATTCCTTACATTTGTCAACCCCAGTCCATCACCGGCATCTCCACATCATGGTTACTACAACTGTACAAGGCTTTGGTGAGACCTCACCTGGAGTACTGTGTTTTGATCTCCTTATCTAAGGACGGATATACTTGCCTTAGAGGCGGTGCAACGAAGGTTCATTAGATTAATTCCTGGGATGTGAGGATTGTTCTATGAGGAGAGATTGAGTAGAATGGGCCTATACTCTCTGGAGTTTAGAAGAATGAGAGATGATCCATTAAAACATATAAGATTCTAAGAGGGCTTGACAGGGTAGATGCTGAGATGATGTTTCCCCTGGCTGGAGAGTCTAGAACTAGGGGACATAGTCTCAGGATAAGGGGTCGACCATTTAGGACTGAGATGAGGAGGAATTTCTTCACTCAGAGGGTTGTGAATCTTTGGAATTCTCTACCCCAGAGGGCTGTGGATGCTGAGTCATTGAGTATATTCAAGGCTGAGATCGATAGATTTTTGGACTTTAGGGGAATCAAGGGATATGGGGATTGGACGGGGAAGTGGAATTGAGGTTGAAGATCAGCCATGATCTGATTGAATGGCGGAGCAGGCCCGAGGGGCCGTATGGCCTACTCCTGCTCCTATTTCTTATGTTCTTATGTAATCCTGAACAATTTCCCACTCCTTTTGAGGGTCAAATGTTTGTTTCTGAACAAATTTAAAAACTATTGAAAAAAGACATCACCTTCACAATGGGGTTTACCTCGAAATCACACTGAGCAAATATTGAGTGTACGAATGTGTTAACTTCAAAACCTTAATAAAATGTTTTAATAATATTTACTACTAAAAACTTTTAATTAAATCCAATAGAGCAAAAAGCAATAAATAAAATAATACCAAAGACACGGAGTCCTAGGCATTGGGTCAGGAGGAGCCTGGTCTGTACAGCAGGGTAATTGAATGATGATTTACCGATTAAATTGTTATTTGTGGCTGTTTATTTCCTGTCTGTGGGGTCTGGTGTTTTGTTTAATTGTCTTGACCTGGGGGAGCAGGTGAGAGGCAGAGTGGGCCCAAGGCACTGAGGGTCAGGGGTCAGGGTTGGCAACTCTGGTTGGACTGTTTTCCAGGTGCTCTCATCACATGACCTCCCACACCTTCCCCCTGCCCCTGCCATTGGTCGGCCGACAGGCCCACCCTCACAGCAATTGGTCAATAATGGTGGCTCCAATACCCACAGTGCCTTGCACACCAGAAACCGCCCTATCCATCGCATGCGCCAAGAGTCCCATTGCATCCTGGGTGCGCAGCGGCCTTGCTGTTGGTCGGGATTCCAGCCGAAGAGAAACGCAAGAAGGAAACGTTCCGATGATTTTACTCCCGGGTTTCTCGGGAGTGTCTCCAGGAGATTAATCTTTCATTCCGGGAGACTCCAGGACAATCCGGGAGAGTTGGCCTTGGCGAGGAAAATGCCACTTGGGGCAACAGGTCTGGCCCTCTCTAAAGCCTGATCTCTTTCCCCATTCCTCCCCCTTGCCCTTGCCCCCACCCCCTGTCCTGAGGGCACTGATTACCCCTGGGGTACGGGTTCCATGGATGTCAGTTACCCAAATTGCCCTTCTTTATGTCTGAGCTCAGCCAGGATATTCGACCAAAGGGGACATCGCGGTTCAGCCCGATCCTGTAGCTCCCGATGTCTAGACTATAGGGTAAGACCAGGAGTAGCAACCCTGGCCC
This sequence comes from Heptranchias perlo, assembly GCF_035084215.1. Lineage (NCBI taxonomy): Eukaryota > Metazoa > Chordata > Chondrichthyes > Hexanchiformes > Hexanchidae > Heptranchias > Heptranchias perlo. The sequence goes on along the minus strand of NC_090356.1, from coordinate 2,790,926 downwards.
AGGGGCACTGAGGCCAACTGTGCCCCCCCCCAATACCACCCCAACTAAAATCAGCACAGAGCAGTGATGGAACCTTGGTCCTTCTGGTTCACACCAGTCACTCCCAGAGTCAGAGTCACTCCCAGAGTCAGAGTCACTCCCCCAGGGTCAGAGTCAGAGTCAGAGTCACTCCCCCAGGGTCAGAGTCAGAGTCACTCCCAGAGTCAGAGTCACTCCCCCAGGGTCAGAGTCACTCCCCCAGGGTCAGAGTCAGAGTCACTCCCCCAGGGTCAGAGTCAGAGTCACTCCCCCAGGGTCAGAGTCAGAGTCAGTCCCAGAGTCACTCGGGGCCTTTAATAGAGGAGCCCCAGCGAATGCCTGCCTAGGATGGAGGACCTCTGGGGTCTGGAGGACGAGGCCGGAGTTGGAGCCTGGACCCACAAAGATCTGGGGGGCCGCAAATTATTTTATTTAAAGCAGAATATCATAGATTAATGTGGAGGGAGGGGGTTGACATTTTATTGAGGTATTAAAGTTTAAATAAGAACCATTCAGAATCCTAACTGAGGGACGAGAGTTTGATTGGCCAAAGGATGGAATGAGATCATGGTCATGTGCCCTGGTAACAGGCTATTGATTGGCTGTAAGAAAATGCTGAGTCATCTGTAAATGGGAACACTGCCCATCAGCAAAATGAGGCAGGGACTGAGTCAGCAGAAAGCTGCAGAACCACGAGTCCTGGGATCGACCCATCCCGGGAGGGTGGGATAATCAGGGACCGGAAGGATGGGAAATCCACCTGCAAAGAGATTTCTGGGGGCGACATTGGGGGACGTATCTCTGTGTCCCTCCCTGTCTGTGTTTGTGTCTCGGTATCTCTGCCAGCCAAGGCTCAGTGGGAAACACTTGCACCTCTGAGTCAGGAGGCCGTGTGTTCGAGCCCCGCTCCAGAGACTCGAGCACAAAATCCAGGCCGACACTCCCAGTGCAGTACTGAGGGAGGGATGTTATTGATTGGCTGTGAAGCACTTTGGGATGTCCTGTGGATGTAAAAGGGGATGAACGGGCTATAAATCTCGGCCCCTCTCTGCCCGTTGAGGGCTGATGGGGATGCAAAATGGCCTCCGTTGGGTTTCCTGTCAAGTGTTGGAGCCCCCTGGTCCAGGACTGGGAGACTTGGCCAATGGGCGAGTTAACCTCCTACGTCATCTACACCCGTGCGACCCCTTTAAGTGAAAGGTCATCACCTGTTCCCAATGACTCATTAGGTGAATGCCCCGCCCAGTGGCACATCCCACCAGGAGTCACAGGATGGTGAGTGGGATCAGCAGCGGGAAGCCTGGCTGGTTTCTTCCCTCCTAATCCATGGACACTGAGGTCATTTGTGGGTCAGTTGGGAGAGCCCTCGGTGGTGGGGAATATTTAGGGAGTTGGAACAGGACAAACGGGACGACCAGGCTGGAGAGGAAAGGTCGCCAACTCTGGTTGGACGTATTCCTGGAGGTTTCATCACATGACCTCCCGTCCCCATCCGGTCAAAAAGCCTTTTTTTTCCCATCTCCAATATTTTTATAACAAATAAACTGAAAGTTCAAAAGAAAATGAGAAAACCACACAATTTGTTTTAATGCCACTACCATTTTTCTCCTGATTTTCTTGCAACGTGTCCTGGAGATGAATCATTATTTCCTAGAGACTTTGACCCTGTGTAGTGCTGACCTCAAGAATCTAGGAACAGGAGAAGGCCATTCAGCCCCTCGAGCCTGTTCCGTCATTCAATTAGATCATGGCTGATCTGTATCTTAACTCCATTTACCCGCCTTGGTTCCGTAACCCTTAATCCCCTCACCCAACATAAATCTGTCAATCTCAGTTTTGAAATTTTCAATTGACCCCCAGCCTCAACAGCTTTTTGGGGGACAGAGTTCCAGATTTCCACTCCCCTTTGTGTGAAGAAGTGCTTCCTGACATCACCCCTGAACGGCCTGGCTCTAATTTTAAGGTTATGCCCCCTTGTTCTGGACTCCCCCCACCAGAGGAAATGGTTTCTCTCTATCCACCCTATCAAATCCTTTAATCATCTTAAACACCTCAATCAGATCACCCCTTAATCTTCTACACTCGAGGGAATACAAGCCCAGTCTGTGCAACCTGTCCTCGTAATTTAACCCTTTTAGTCCCAGTATCATTCTGTAGAATCTGCGCTGCACAAATTGAACATCCGATCCGTGGTGGGAAAACTCCGAGGAAGAAATTAAACCAGAAACAAGATGGCGTCAAGCAGGCCCCACCCATGCGTCAGGTGATGACTTAAAGTTTGTCTGAGGATCCGGTGACTGGGAGCTGAGCTTGAAGCAGAAGCCTTGACATGAGCTGAGGTTTCTGATGATGCTCGTTGGGCCCTGTGGAGAGAAAGAAAGACAGACTTGCATTTCTGTAGCTCCCTTTACAGCCAATGAAGTACTTTTTGAAGTGTAGTCACTGTTTTTTTTATTATTCGTTCATGGGATGTGGGCGTCGCTGGCGAGGCCGGCATTTATTGCCCATCCCTAATTGCCCTTGAGAAGGTGGTGGTGAGCCGCCTTCGTGAACCGTTGCAGTCCGTGTGGTGAAGGTTCTCCCACAGTGCTGTTAGGAAGGGAGTTCCAGGATTTTGACCCAGCGACGATGAAGGAACAGCGATATATTTCCAAATTGGGATGGTGTGTGACTTGGAGGGGAACGTGCAAGTGGTGTTGTTCCCATGCGCCTGCTGCCCTTGTCCTTCTAGGTAGTAGAGGTCGCGGGTTTGGGAGGTGCTGTCGAAGAAGCCTTGGTGAGTTGCTGCAGTGCATCCTTTGGATGGTACACACTGCAGCCACAGTGCACCGGTGGTGAAGGGAGTGAATGTTTAAGGTGGTGGATGGGGTGCCAATCAAGCAGGCTGCTTTGTCCTGGATGGTGTTGAGCTTCTTGATTGTTGTTGGAGCTGCACTCATCCAGGCAAGTGGAGAGTATTCCATCACACTCCTGACTTGTGCCTTGTAGATGGTGGAAAGGCTTTGGGGAGTCAGGAGGTGAGTCACTCGCTGCAGAATACCCAGCCTCTGACCTGCTCTCGTAGCCACAGTATTTATATGGCTTGTCCAGTTAAGTTTCTGGTCAATGGTGACCCCCAGGATGTTGATGGTGGGGGATTCGGTGATGGTAATGCCGTTGAATGTCAGGGGGAGGTGGTTAGACTCTCTCTTGTTGGAGATGGTCATTGCCTGGCACTTGTCTGGCGCGAATGTTATTTGCCACTTATCAGCCCAAGCCTGGATGTTGTCCAGGTCTTGCTGCATGCGGGCTCGGACTGCTTCATTATCTGAGGGGTTGTGAATGGAACTGAGCACTGCAATCATCAGCGAACATCCCCATTTCTGACCTTATGATGGAGGGAAGGTCATTGATGAAGCAGCTGAAGATGGTTGGGCCTAGGACACTGCCCTGAGGAACTCCTGCAGCAATGTCCTGGGGCTGAGATGATTGACCTCCAACAACCACTACCATCTTCCTTTGTGCTAGGTATGACTCCAGCCACTGGAGAGTTTTCCCCCTGATTCCCATTGACTTCAATTTTACTAGGGCTCCTTGGTGCCACACTCAGTCAAATGCTGCCTTGATGTCAAGGGCAGTCACTCTCACCTCACCTCTGGAATTCAGCTCTTTTGTTCATGTTTGGACCAAGGCTGTAATGAGGTCTGGAGCCGAGTGGTCCTGGCGGAATCCAAACTGAGCATCGGTGAGCAGGTTATTGGTGAGTAAGTGCCGCTTGATAGCACTGTCGACGACACCTTCCATCACTTTGCTAATGATTGAGAGTAGACTGATGGGGCGGTAATTGGCCGGATTGGATTTGTCCTGCTTTTTGTGGACAGGACATACCTGGGCAATTTTCCACATTGTCGGGTAGATGCCAGTGTTGTAGCTGTACTGGAACAGCTTGGCTAGAGGCGCAGCTAGTTCTGGAGCACAAGTCTTCAGCACTACAGCCGGGATGTTGTCGGGGCCCATAGCCTTTGTTGTATCCAGTGCACTCAGCCGTTTCTTGATATCACGTGGAATGAATCAAATTGGCTGAAGACTGGCTTCTGTGATGGTGGGGATATCGGGAGGAGGCTGAGATGGATCATCCACTCGGCACTTCTGGCTGAAGATGGTTGCAAACACTTCAGCCTTGTCTTTTGCACTCATGTGCTGGACTCCACCATCATTGAGGATGTGGATGTTTACAAAGCCTGCCACGTAGAAACATAGAAAATAGGAGCAAGAGTAGGCCATTCGGCCCTTCAGGCCTGCTCCGCCATTCAAAATGATCATGGCTGATCGTCTAACTCAGTACCCTATTCCTGCTTTTTCCCCATATCCCTTGATCTCTTTAGCATTAAGAAATATATCTATCTCCTTCTTGAATACATCTAATGACTTGGCCTCCACTGCCTCCTGTGGTGGAGAATTCCACAGGTTCACCACCCTCTGAGTGAAGAAATTTCTCCTCATCTCGGTTCTAAATGACATAACCCATATCCTGAGACTGTGACCCCTGGTTCTGGACTCCCCAGCCATCGGGAACATCCTCCCTGCATCTAGTCTGTCTAGTCCTGTTAGAATTTTATATGTTTAGATGAGATCAACTCTCATTCTTCTAAACTCTAGTGAATATAGGCCTAGTCGACCCAATCTCTCCTCATACGTCAGTCCTGCCATCCCAGGAATCAGTCTGGTAAACCTTCGTTGCACTCCCTCCATGGAAAGGTTATCCTTCCTCAGATAAGGAGACCAAAACTGCACACAATACTCCAGATGTGGTCTCACCAAGGCCCTGTATAACTGCAGTAAGACATCCCTGCTCCTGTACTCAAATCCTCTTGCAATGAAGGCCAACATACCATTCGCCTTCCTAACTGCTTGCTGCACCTGAATGCTCGCTTTCAGCGACTGGTGTACAAGGACACCCAGGTCTCATTGCACCTCCCCTTTTCCCAATCTATCACCATTCAGATAATAATCTGCCTTTCTGTTTTTACAACCAAAGTGGATAACCTCACATTTATCCACGTTATACTGCATCTGCCATGTTCTTGCCCACTCACCCAACTTGTCTAAATCACATTGGAGCCTCTTTGCGTCCTCCTCACACTCACATTCCACCCCAGCTTTGTGTCATCTGCAAACTTGGAAATGTTACATTTAGTTCCCTCATCCAAATCATTGATATATATTGTGAATAGCTGGGGCCCAAGCACTGATCCCTGCAGTACCCCACTAGTCACTGCCTGCCACCCAGAAAATGACCCGTTTATTCATACTCTCTGTTTCCTGTCTGTCAACCAATTCTCAATCCATGTCAGTATATTCTCCCCAATCCCATGTGCTTTAATTTTGCACACTAACCTCTTGTGTGGGACCTTATCAAAAGCCTTCTGAAAATCCAAATACACCACATCTACTGGTTCTCCCCTATCTATTCTACTGGTTACATCCTCAAAAAACTCCAGTAGATTTGTTAAGCATGATTTCCCTTTCATAAACCCATGCTGACTTTGTCCAATCCTGTTAATGCCCTCCAAGTGTTCTGTTATCACATCTTTTATAATAGACTCTAGCATTTTCCCACTACTGATGTTAGGCTAACTGGCCTGTAATTCCCTGTTTTTTTCTCTCCCTCCTTTTTTAAATAATGGGGTTACATTTGCCACCCTCCAATCTGTAGGAACTGTTCCAGAATCTATAGAATTTTGGAAGATAATCACCAATGCATCCAATATTTCCAGGGCAACTTCCTTTAGTACTCTGGGATGTAGATTATCAGGCCCTGGGGATTTGTCAGCCTTTAGCCCCATTAATTTCCCTAGCACTTTTTCTTTACTAATACTGGTTTCCTTCAGTTCCTCCCTCTCACTAGACCCTTGGTTCCCTAACATTTCTGGAAGGTTATTTGTGTCCTCCTTTGTGAAGACAGAACCAAAGTATGTGTTTAATTGTTCTGCCATTTCTTTGTTCCCCATTATAATTTCCCCCATTTCTGACTGTAAGGGACCTACATTTGTCTTCACTAATCTTTTTCTCTTGACATATTTATAGAAACTTTTACAGTCAGTTTTTATGTTCCCTGCTAGTTTACTCTCCTCCTGCCGTTAGTTGTTTAATTGTCCACCACCATTCACAACTGGATGTGGCAGGACTGCAGAGCTTTGATCTGATCTGTTGGTTGTGGAATCGCTTAGCTCTGTCTATAGCATGTTGCTTCCGCTGTTTAGCATGCATGTAGTCCTGAGTTGTAGCTTCACCAGGTTGGCACCTCATTTTTAGGTACGCCTGGTGCTGCTCCTGGCATGCTCTTCTGCACTCCTCATTGAACCAGGGTTGATCCCCTGGCTTGTTGGTAATGGTAGAGTGAGGAATATGCTGGGCCATGAGGTTACAGATTGTGCTGGAATACAATTCTGCTGCTGCTGATGGCCCACAGCGCCTCATGGATGCCCAGTTTTGAGCTGCTAGATCTGTTCTGAATCTATCCCATTTAGCACGGTGGTAGTGCCACACAACACGTTGGATGGTGTCCTCAGTGTGAAGACGGGACTTCGTCTCCACGAGGACTGTGCGGTGGTCACTCCTACCAATACTGTCATGGACAGATGCATTTGCGACAGGTAGATTGGTGAGGACGAGGTCAAGTAAGTTTTTCCCTCGTGTTGGTTCGCTCACCACCTGCCGCAGGCCCAGTCTGGCAGCTATGTCCTTCAGGACTCTGCCAGCTCGGTCAGTGGTGGTGCTACCGAGCCACTCTTGGTGATGGACATTGAAGTCCCCCACCCAGAGGACATTCTGTGCTCTTGCTCCCTCAGTGCTTCCTCCAAGTGGTGTTCAACATGGAGGAGGACTGATTCATCAGCTGAGGGAGGACGGTAGGTGGTAATCAGCAGGAGGTTTCCTTGCCCATGTTTGACCTGATGCCATGAGATTTCATGGGGTCCAGAGTCAATGTTGAGGACTTCCAGGGCCACTCCCTCCATGACTGTATATCACTGTACCGCCACCTCTGGTGGGTCTGTCCTGCCGGTGGGACAGGACATACCCAGGGATGGTGATGGAAGAGTCTGGGACATTGGCTGAAAGATATGATTCTGTGAGTATGGCTATGTCAGGCTGTTGCTTGACTAGTCTGTGGGACAGCTCTCCCAATTTTGGCACAAGTCCCCAGATGTTAGTAAGGAGGACCTTGCAGGGTAGACTGGGCTTCGTTTGCCATTGTCGTGTCCGGTGCCTAGTGGTCCGATGCCGGGTGGTCCATCCGATTTTATTCTTATTATGGCTTGTCACTGTTGTAATGTAGGAAATTTGGCAGCCAATTTGCGCACAGCAAGATCCCACAAACAGCAATGAGATAAATGACCAGATGATCTGTTTTAGTGATGTTGGCTGAGGGATAAATATTGGCCAGGACACCGGGGAGAACTCCCCTGCTCTTCTTCAAAATAGTGGCCGTGGGATCTTTTACATCCACCTGAGAGGGCAGACGGGGCCTCAGTTTAACGTCTCATCCGAAAGACGGCACCTCCGACAGTGCAGCACTCCCTCAGTACTACACCGGATTATGTGCTCAAGTCTCTGGAGTGGGGCTTGAACCCATGACCTTCGGACTGAGGCGAGGGTGCCTCCCACTGAGCCACAACTGACACCGTTGTGGGGGTGAGGGGCTCCGAAAATGGCGGAGTCCCGGAGCAGGTCCGGAGCCCGGCTCCAACCCGCTCACTTCTGAGTTCCCCAGTGACGTGTTTGGGTGCGCGCGCAGCTCCCGCATGCGGGACTCCCACCAGCAATTAAAGCCGGCGGGATGATAATTTAGATAGTTGGTCAGATAGTTGAGGTACTTGAGAGACCTCATTGACTGGAGATTTTGGCAGGGGTGCAAGTTTGAAGGATCCTCAGCGTGTTTCCCGTGCTGTGGGAAACACTCCCTGTTGGAGCAGACGTGTTTCAGTCAGCAGCCAGTGGGAGATGCAAAGGATTATTTGACAGGTGTGGGGAAAACCTCATTTATTGCAGCAGGGCACTCTGTCACTTCAGACAAAGTTTTGGCTGCAACACTCAAAATTATTAATTTATACCCTAAACTCTGCCGTGCAAACACATTTACCTACTTTGCGGACCGTCAGGAAGGGGGGCGCCATGGCTGCATTCATCACTTCATCCGAGGACGAGCAACATCACCAGCCTCGCCAGGCACGCCGTCCGCCTCCGCCACGTGGAGCTCCACAACACAGTGCTGCACCACAGGTACCTGCACAACAGCACGGAGGGCCACAACAGTCTACAGACCAAGGCTCAGCTTCTGGACCTCTCTGAGGAGGCAGTGCATACGGAGGCTCAGAGTCAGTCGCCAGGTAGTCGCAGACATCTGCAGCCTCCTTCATGCCGAGCTGCTCCCGGCTGGGCCGAGCAGCATCTCCTTACCTGTCGCTGTCAAAGTCACCACTGCCCACAACTTCTTCGCCTCCGGATCATTCCAGGGTGCCACCGGGGACATCGCCGGGGTCTCTCAGTCGTCTGCACACAAGTGATTAAGGCAGGTCACCGACGGCTTGTTTCACTACATCAACTTCCCCATGGATGATCTCAGCCTGATGGAGAGGGCAGTGGGATTCCACACTGTGGCTGGCTTCCCACGGGTGCAGGGTGTAATCGATTGCACCCATATAGCAATACGAGCACCTCCACACGAGCCAGGACTGTTCATCAACAGGAAGGGCTATCACTCCATCAACACTCAGCTCATCTGTGACCACCGCAAGAGATTCCTTCACGAGTGCGCCAGATACCCTGGCAGCTGTCACGATTCCTTCATCCTCCGGGCTGGCTCCTCGGGGGCGAGGGATACCCCCTGCACACGTGGCTCATGACACCTCTGAGGAACCCCACCACTGAGCACCAGTGTCGATATAACAACAGCCACATCACTAGCAGGTCTACAACTGAGCATGTTATAGGGCTGCTCAAGATGCAATTCAGGTGCCTTGATCGTTCTGGGGGAGCGCTTCAATACGCACCACACAGAGTGGGACGCATTATAGTCGTGTGTTGTGCCCTGAACAACATGGCACAACAGAGAGGGGTGCCGCTGGAGGAGGCCCCATCCACATCTGCCACCCACATTGAGGAGGAGGAGGCCGAGGAGGAGGAGGCAGAGGAGGAGGAGGAGCAACCCATTGGCAGAACAGCAGCTCACCTGGCTGCTGGTGAGGCCAGGGAGTCACTGATATGTGAACGGTTCTCCTAACATCAGACAGTGTGAAGAGTCCAGTCCTCACCACCTGGACAGAGCAGCGGCCACACCAGACCCCACCCCCACCCCCTGCACAAAATAGTCCTGCAACTACACATACACCCACTGTAGGGTGACCCAATGGGTGGCATCAAGGGTGGGTGTTCATGGTGAACCTCATGAAAGGGACTTATTACACAAGCCAGTCAAGAATGGCCAAGACGTGGCAGAAGTGGTGACAATAATAATATTTAATGTGCCATTAACAAAAATCAAATATAAATAAAAAACATGACCATCTGTCAAACACCCTTGTGCATCCCCTTTGCCTTACGCTTCCTACGACTCCTACATGGTGCTTCCCCTGAGGCTGCAGCAGAGGTAGTGGCAGGTTGCTCTTGTTCATGCCCTGACCGATTAGATGCTTTGGGCCGACGCCCTCTGGGTTTCGATGCCCGTGAGGGCCCCTCCAAAGACTGCTCCACCTGTACCTGTGCAGGGGCAGACTCGGCCACCTGGAGAGGAGGCAGCATTGCGGGTACTGGTTGAGAGGGGGGCAACGAATGAGACGTGGGGGCGTTTCGAGTGGCGTCCCCACTTCCATGTCCCCTTTCACCATCATCCCTCTCCTGGGCCAGGCCCACATCACTCCTACCACCCTGCTGGATGACAGTTTGGAGGACATGTGTGAAGCCTTGTAAGGCCAGTGCTAGTGTATCTGTCTGCCTGTTTAAGGAGGCAGAAAGTTGCTCACCCTGAGTCTGAAGGGCCGTTGTCAGGGCCTCAATGGACTCATTGGTGAGCTGTGCTTGAAGCTCGATGGAGGCTAGCCTTCCCTCCATCGCAGACATTCCCGCACTTACCCACAACACTATCTCAGAGATGCCCTCACGTCCCTGCGACACTATCTCAGAGATTCCCTCACGTCCCTGCGACACTATCTCAGAGATGCCCTCACGTCCCTGTGACTCTATCTCAGAGATTCCCTCCCGTACCTGTGCCACCATTCCACTCATGCAGGAGTTGGACTCCTCCATCCTCTGCACCATTGTGGAGAGTGTGCGTGGCACCTGTTCCAGCACCTCGACAATGTGCTGCTGCCCCTCGATCATTCTCCTTTTAAAGGATGGCCCCTAGGGTTCAGCATCTGTGTCCAGCTGAGCAGAGCCTGGAGAGGAGTGCTCCCACCGAGGCGGACTCTCCACAGCTGCCCCTGCCACCAGCGTCTCCTCGTGCTCACTTGTGTGTGGTCACTCACCATGTGCGACCCCAACTAACCGAGGTGTGAGTATCTGCGCTGGTGGATGGCTCGCTCAGATGTGACGGCAGGTCCTCTGAGGAATCGCCCTCCGCCGTCACAGCGGTCGCTGAAGGCCCTGTAAGAGAACAGAAGGCAATATTAAGCATGATGACAGATGTTGAGTTGCTGAAGATGGCGAGGCATGTTAACATCAATTGCTATTGTGAGTGCTGAATGTTAAAGTTCTGTCACCAGCCGTTTGTCGGGTGGCAGTCTCGGCATCCCCGATGGACAGGCACTCGAGGGTGCGGCTCAATTCAAGAGCCTCCTGCTCTGCGTCCGTGAGGACAACCTGATGTCGCGGCCCCCCTCCGGTCTGCGCCCTCTCCCTGAATTCTGGGCTCTCTTCTATAAGGGGAGAAAGTAGAGAGGCGTGAGTGAGGGATGGTGACGTGGCCAACCGCTGAATGCATTGGTTTGGGTGAGGCTGACCGTGAAAGAGATGCATCAGAGGGTGAGTATGAGACAGAGCCATGACATTGTATGAGGATTGGGTTGAGTGGTAGGGGTGGGATGGGTACTGGGGAGGTGAGGAAGTGCAGGTAAGTTGAGGGTGAGGTTTGAGTGGGTGTGAGGAGTGATGTGATAGAGTAGTGTGGGCAGTGCAGAAGGAGTTGTGGGGTGGGGGCGGTGATGTGGAAGACGGAGTGTAGGAGGATGAGTAAGTTACTCACTTTGACTGACCTAGTTAGGTCATTGAAGCGCTTCCTGCACTGGATCCAGGTGCGGGAGACATTGCTGCTGCCGGTGACCTCCTCTGCCACCTCCAGCCAGGCCTTCTTGGTGGCAGGGACAGGCCACTTCCTCCCGTCCGTCGGGTAGAAAATCTCCCTCCTCCTCCTCACCCCATCCAGGAGGGCCTGGAGTGAGGCATCATTAAATCTGGGAGCAGCCTTTCCCCTGGTCTGCTCCTTACTACACTTTTGGTTGGTTGCTGCAGGAGCAGCATTGGAGGACTGCCCCTTTAAATGGGGCTCCTCCAGCCGACAGCCTGTGATGCGGGTGCGCAGTCCGCCCGCTGCGCAGGTTGATGACGGGAAACCTGGAAGCCACGAAAAGTGCCTTCAATTTACCCGCGATCGGGTGGGGAAACGGACCGATTTTACTGGGCGGGTTACCCACGCACCCAATCGCCCCCCCGCTGCCATCCCGCCTCCCTGGTAATATCGGGGCCCTTAGTCTCGTTCCAGTCTTGTGAATCTCCTTGTGCACTGCTAAAAGTGAGAGGAGGGAGATGGTGCAGTGATTGTGCACCAAGCACCAAGAGCACAAATCTGAACTTTGGGCACTTGTCTGCCGCACAGAAAATCATGGTCACTGCATGTCCCAATTTCTGATATTTGCTACTGTTACCCTCCACATGCACTCTTACAACACCCAGCTCTATCTCACCACCACCTCTCTCGACCCACCCCCCCCACTGTCTCTCATTTGTCCTCCAATTAAATATTGGGAAAACTGAAGTCATAGTCTTCAGTCCTCACCGCAAACTCCGTTCCCTGACCACCGACCTCATCCCTCTTCCTGGCCACTGTCTGAGGCTGAACCAGACCGTTCACAACCTCAGCGTCCTATTTGACCCTGAGATGAGTTTCTGACCCCATATCCGCTCCATCACCAAGACCGCCTACTTCCACCTCCGTAACATCTCCCGTCTCCGCCCCTGCCTCAGCTCATCTGCTGCTGAAACCCTCACCCATGCCTTTGTTACCTCCAGACTGGACTATTCCAATGCTCTCCTGACTGGCCTCCCATCTTCCACCCTCCATAAGCTTGAGCTCATCCAAAACTCTGCTGCCCGTATCCTAACTCGCACCAAGTCCCGTTCTCCCATCACCCCCTGTGCTCACTGACCTACATTGGCTCCCGGTCCAGCAATGCCTCGAATTTAAAATTCTCATCCTTGTTTTCAAATCCTTCCATGGCCTCGCCCCCTCCCTATCTCTGTAACCTCCTCCAGCCCTACAACCCTCCGAGATCTCTGCGCTCCTCCAATTCCGGCCTCTTGTGTATCCCCAATTTTAATCGCTCCACCATTGGCGGCCGTGCCTTCGGCTGCCTAGGCCCTAAGATCTAGAATTCCCTCCCTAATCTTCTCCACCTCGCTACCTCTCTCTCCTCCTTTAAGACGCCCCTTAAACCTACCTCTTTGACCAAGCTTTTGGTCACCTGTCCTAATATCTCATTATGTAGTTTGATGCCAATTTTTGCTTGATAATTACTCCTGTGAAGCGCCTTGGGATGTTTTACTATGTTAAAGGTGCTATATAAATGCAGGTTGTTATGGAGTCCTGCCCTCTCAACCCTGGTTGAATGAGGTAGGATGGGCTCCCAGCCGGCTTTATAGGGGATTGGCAATTTATTTTTGGGAGGTTAATTCTGGTATACTGTTAGATCGTTGGTTTTGGCAATTTCACCCAATTTTACTCTATTTACTTCTCTAAAACCACCAGGAATTGGACAGTAATTCAGAGGGAACCCAGCCCATTAGGTGCCGTGTAGTTCAATGATCTGTCGTCCGCTGGGAGCCAAAGACTAGTCACATACAAAGGAAGGAGTGGCACATTTTAAACTGTCCGGGTGGTTAAAGGCATCCCTCTGGTCCCAGTTAGCGAGGCCTGTGAACACTGATGAGTGGGAGATGAGCTGGGGCCAGTTTATTTACAGGAACAAATGCTTTCTGACATTGGACGGTTTCCAAACCCAGGGGCAGTGACCACAGACACCCCGGAGGTAATCAGGAGCAGGAGTGTCGTAAAGAATAGGAGTGTGTTACTGGTCATTACGGAGACCCCCTCCGTCTCAACTCCGAGCCCCCTGTGGTGCACTTAGTGTCGACGCTGCTGTTACCTTTGACTCAGTGGGCAGCACTCTCGTCTTTGAGTCAGAAGGTTGCGAGTTCATAGCCCCCACTCCTGAGACTTGAGCGCATAATCCAGGCCGACACTCCCAGTGCACTACTGAGGGAGTGCTGCACTGTCGGAGGGGGCGTCTTTCGGATGAAACATTAAACCGAGGCCCCGTCTGCCCTCTCAGGTGGATGTAAAAGATCCCACGGCCTCTACTTTGAAGAGGAGCAGGGGAGTTCTTCCCAGTGTCCTGGCCAATAATTATCCCTCCCAGAAATACTAGAGAACCAAGAGTCTGGTGAGAATGAGGAACTGAAAGAAATTAGTATTAGTAAAAAAAACAGTACTAGAGAAACTAATGGGACTGAAAGTCGATAAATCCCAAGGACCTGATGATCTACATCCCAGGGTTTTGAAAGAGGTGGCGATACAGATAGTGGATGCATTGGTTGTCATCTTCCAAAATTCTATAGATTCTGGAATGGTTCCTGCAGATTGGAGGGTGGCAAATGTAACCCCACTATTTAAGGAAAGAGGGAGAGAGAAAACAGGGAACTACAGACCTGTTAGCCTGACATCAGTAGTGGGGAAAATGCTAGAATCTATTATAAAGGATGTGATAACAGGACACTGAGAAAATAATAATATGATTTGGCAGAGTCAACATGGATTTATGAAAGGGAAATCATGTTTGACAAACCTGTTGGAGTTCTTTGAGGATGTAACTAGTAGAATAGATAAGGAGGAACCAGTGGATGTGGTGTATTTGGATTTTCAGAAGGCTTTCGATAAGGTCCCACACAGGAAGTTGGTGAACAAAGTTAGAGCACATGGAATTGGGGTAATATACTGGCACGGATTGAGAATTGGTTAACAGACAGAAAACAGAGAGTAGGAATAAACGGGTCTTTTTCAGGTTGGCAGACTGTGACTAGTGGGGTACCGCAGGGATCAGTGCTCGGGCCCCAGCTATTCACAATCTATATCAATGATTTGGATGAGGAGACCAAATGTAATATTTCCAAATTTGCTGATGACACAAAACTGGGTGGGAATGTGAGTTGTGAGGATGATGCAAAGAGGCTTCAAGGGGATATAAACAGGCTAAGTGAGTGGGCAAGAACATGGCAGATGGAATACAATGTGGAAAAATGTGAAGTTATCCACTTTGGTAGGAAAAACAGAAATGCAGAGTATTTTTTAAATGGTGAGAGATTGGGAAATGTTGATGTTCAAAGGGACCTGGGTGTCCTTGTACATGAGTCACTGAAAGCTAACATGCAGGTGCAGCAAGCAATTAGGAAGGAAAATGGTATGTTGGCCTTTATTACAAGAGGATTTGAGTACAGGAGTAAAGATATCTTACTGCAATTATATAGGGCCTTGGTGAGACCGCACCTGGAGTATTGTGTACAATTTTGGTCTCCTTACCTAAGAAAGAATATACTTGCCATAGAGGGAGTGCAACGAAGGTTCACCAGACTGATTCCTGGGATGGCAGGATTGTTGTATGAGGAGAGGTTGAGTAGACTAGGCCTGTATTCTCTAGAGTTTAGAAGAATGAGAGGTGATCTCATTGAAACATACAAAATTCTTACAGGGCTCAACAGGGTAGATGCAAGGAGGATGTTTCCCCTGGCTGGGGAATCTAAAACCAGGGTCACAGTCTCAGAATAAGGGGTAGGCCATTTAGGACTGAGATGAAGGGAAATGTCTTCACTCAGAGGGTGGTGAATCTTTGGAATTCTCCACCCCAGAGGGCTGTGGAGGCTCAGTTATCGAGTACATTCAAAACAGAGATCGCCACATTTCTAGATATAAAAGGCATCAAGGGATATGGGATGGTGCAGGAAAATGGTGTTGAGGTAGAAGATCAGCCGTGATCTTGTTGAATGCGGAGCAGGCTCGAGGGGCCGGATGGCCTACTCCTGCTCCTGCTCCTATTTACTATGTTCTTATGTTCTCAACCAACATCACTAAAGAACAAATGAACTGGTCATTATCTGATTGTAGTTTGCGGGATCTTGCTGTGCACAAGTTGTGTGCTGCGTTTCCTACATTACAACAGTGACTACACTTCAAAAGTACTTCATTGGCTGTAAAGTGCTTTGGTCCTGAGGTTGTGAAAGGCACTATATAAATGCAAGCCTTTCTTTCTTTATCACAGCCCATCCGCTCGACTGTAATCAGGTATTAGGGCTGTGGGGTTAGTGTGGGTCTGACAGGTGTGGATTGCAGTTCGGGTGAGTTCTTATCATGAGAACTGACTGGGATGGTCACCTGTCTTAATGTCTCCTTATGTGGCTCGGTGTCAAATTAACGATTTTACTACGTTAAAGGCGCTATATAAATGCAAGTTGTTGTTTAGGGCGCCTCCTGCTGGAGTTTTGCTGCTTGGATGTCTGGGACCTGCGGGAGGAAACTTGAATTCTGGTTTTCTGTGGTAAACGGGAGCCCTGAGTCGACCCACCTGCTGAAAGCTGCACATAAAGTAGCCACAAGGTGGCAGCATTTGCTTCCTTTTCAGCCTTGGGAGCAGAAAACTCGTCCCATTCCAATGGAGTCGCTGATAACTCATTGAGGCAGAGCTGCTCGTGCTGACCGCCTCACTGGCACCACCTGCTCTGGCCCCGACCGTCCACTCTGGCACCACCTGCTCTGGCCCCGACCGTCCACTCTGGCACCACCTGCTCTTTCCTGACCGCCCACTCTGGCACCACCTGCTCTTTCCCTGACCGCCCACTCTGGCACTGATAAACACTCCCAGGGTAGGTACAGCACGGGTTAGATACAGAGTAAAGCTCCCTCTACACTGTCCCATCAAACATTCCCAGGGCAGGTACAACACAGGTTAGATACAGAGTAAAGCTCCCTCTACACTGTCCCATCAAACATTCCCAGGGCAGGTACAGCACAGGTTAGATACAGAGTAAAGCTCCCTCTACACTGTCCCATCAAACACTCCCAGGGCAGGTACAGCACGGGTTAGATACAGAATACAGCTGGCAGGTGTCACGTACGGAGCAGGTGTGGGATATGTGTCACGTACGGAACGCTGTGCTCAGGTCTGCAGGTTCAGCGAGGGACGTGACCATGGGATGGCTACTAAAGTGAGACTGCCTGATTAGACTGGAACATCTGCATTTAAAATGCTCTGTTAACTTGCTGCCACGTCTGGCTGATTTGCATGCAGCCAGTTAGACAGGGTACAAGTCGAACACTTGCTTACAGATTACGAACCACACTTTGTACTTTTCTCAAAAGATGTCGGTGTTCTTTAATTACCTACTACTTAACAACATACGAGTCGCTCTCATAGCCCCTCCATGCCCCTTGTCTCCAAATACACCCTCTCCATCGTAACCTGTCTTGTGTATCTCTCCTCTGTAGTTATTTCCACTCTGAACCTTCCTCTCTGGTTCCTTCTAGATCCACACATTCCTGCTCCTCTCTGTGTTGGAACCCGGAATCATTAGTCCCACTGTCGTGAGCTTGAGCTGATGGAGATTCCCTATGGACACACCTGGTTCGTTGGGATTGGGAGACCGATTCACGATGCGATACATCTTGTCACGATGAAGATTCAGGGGGCAGTGCCAGCCTCATATAAATAGTCAAACAAATTTAGAACCACAGAGCCATAGAA